>NW_026057577.1:105671611-105692981 GCF_023721935.1 Panthera uncia | reverse complement strand
TATATATGGTTTATTATATATGATATATATGGTTTATTGTATATTACATATGGTTTATTATATTATATATAATATATATATATAAAACAATAGGCTAAGGCAAATTACACTTCTTTCAGGGCATCTGACATATACTTCTAAAAAAGTACAGTTTCTATTATTATATATTATATATTGTATATTATATATTATATTTCTATTCTACATATATATGTATATATATTTGTATTTGTGTGTGTGTGTGTGTCACTATGATAGTGCCCATTTTACAGATGACAAAACTGAGGAACAGATAGGAATACTTGCTCAGGGTCACACAGGTAAAATTTGGCAAAGCTAGGAATTTAACACAAATCTGTAAGACTCCACAGCCCATATCTTACCTGTGACCAGTTTTTGTTGCACAGTAGAATAGCTTAAAAGTTAACATACTCTAAGTGTCTTTCTGGAAGAACAAGAGTCAAGACATGATGCTTCCCATGTTTCTAATTGCTCCCTTGGACTGTGGAGCAGAGACATCTTGTTGCAAAGATCCATTGCCTTAAGAAAATGAAATTGGATGGCACCTGCCTTTCGCTCAGTCACACAAATCGGGGCCCAACTGTTTCACCTTGATTTTTTTTTCTTCAACCAGATGGAAAATTGGGCAATTCCTCAATTAAATGTCACCAACCTTCTTGCATCCCCAGCAGCAAATGCCTCATTTCTCAGGGGTTTGGCAAAATTTCACTTCTCCGCGATCTCATTTTCCTGGCTCAGGACTAGAAAAGCGGGGACAAAGACACAACTTTCAGCCTGGCTGTTTCTTGATTCTTAAGACAATCTCTTAGCAGAGAAAAAGCAGTTTCACTACTTGGAAAAAGCTCCTTTCTTGTCACCTGGTGCATGACTGTGGAGACCTTCAGTTCTCATTCACTATTTCAACCCACCCATCTGGCACAGACTGGAAGGAAGAGATTTCTTCTTTGTATTGTAAATTAACAAACAAGCCCTACCCTTTTTAGAGCCAGTTAGAAAACAGGGTGAAATCCAAGACTCTTTAGAAAGGGATCATTACCATGTTTAGAGACCAAGGATTGGCATCCGTTTCAATAAATATTAACTGTATGCTAGCAGTTTTGCACTACAGCTTTAGAGCAAGCGAAAGGAAATCCCAGATGTGTCAGTTCACCAACAAACATTTGTTTAGTGTCTACCAACTGGAAACCACTGTGGAGAATACAGAGGATTTTTAAAGAGGTCTCTACCCCTCAAGGCCCTATAGTCGATCTATGAAGAGAGGGAGAGAAGTTAAACATATTGAAAAAACCAAGGACTCGTTCTTATGTGCTCAAAGAGACACTGAGTACTTTGCAGTTTCAAACAAGGGGGATATTTGCTGTGGCCTAGACATTTCAGATAAGGCATCTTGGAGAAATTGGAATTGGGTCTTCGAGAAGAGGTAAAATCCAGGTATTTGGTGAGGAAGAAAGAAGAGAACATGTCATGTAAGAAGGAGGGTGTGTCCCAGCCTAGAGATTTGAGCTCATGAGATGCTTGGTGAAGGTTGTTGAATGGATTAGAATTAAAACTTAATTAAAACATTTAGCATCAATTAAAAAAGTAATATTTCATTTTTACAGAAGCACTACATGTGCATTATAGAAAATTTGTGAATACAGACAAGCAAAATAAAAATTTATCATATTCCTACCACCGAAAGGTCCAAACTATAACACTTTAGTGTATACCTTTCCATGTATATTTTATATACATATAAAATGTATATGTATATATATGCACACACACATTTTTGAATTTTTTTCTTAGCATGAGATAATACTATACGTATTGTTTGATAATCTTGCAGTTTTGGTTCATAATCTTCACTTTACGGGTAGATATTCATCTTATCTACTACACAGACCTCATTCTGATTTCCCCAGTTGACTCAAAAATGTCCATTAAAAGGCTACTTTTCCTAAATCAGTGTCCAGTTCAAGACCACACATGCATCTGGTTGTTGCAGCCCTATCTTACTCAGTTCAGGCTGGCATAACAAAGTACCACAGGATGGGTGTCCTAAATAACAGGACTTTATTTTCTAGAGCTCCAGAGGCTAGAAGTCCCAGGTCAAGATTTGGCAGGGTCAGTTTTTGTGGTGGCTCTCTTCCTGGCTTGCAGATGACTACCTTCTTGCTGTGTGCTCACATGGCCTTTCTGCATGTGCTCACAGGGAGAGAGCCCTGGTGCTAGCTCACTGGTGTCTTTTGTAAGAACAGTAACCCCACCTGTATGACATCATTTAACCTTGACTTCTTCCTTAGGAGCCCCATCTCCAAATATGGCCACACTGGGGTTAGGGCTTCAATATGAATTCTGGGAGCACCCAAAATGGGTCCATAATAGATCCTTCTGAGTCTTTAGTCCAGCATAGCCCCCTCTCATTTTTATTTAGGACTTTTTTTTGCTGAAACTTCTTAATCTTTAAAAATCAAAAAATTACGTTGTGATCCCTGTATATTGCTTATAAGGCCCTTGCTGTCAGTATAAGAGCTCAGTGTGGAACTGTAATCTTGGTACTAACAGTTGGAAAATCAGAGTTTTGCACCTGTCCAGCTATTGACTCTCTTTGAGGCCTTAAGAACACCATTCTCGCTTTCTTAAGCTTCATTTTCTGTATTGGACCAGAATTCTTGAATCAGAATGTCCAAGGAAGGAGCATGAGATAGCATGTTCATGATAAATTCCTCACTTGACTCTGATCCCTAGACAACATTAGGAAATAGTAGGGTAGATAATATTTTATGACTTTTTTTTAAAACTTGTGCTTCTGTTCCATGCTATATATGAAAATATAAACTATATAACTCTCATTATAATAAACCATATTGGTTTTTTATGGCTTCTGTAATAATGTGCCACCAATTTAGTGGCTTAAAACAACAACAGTTCTGGAGGACAGAAGTCCTAAAATCAAGGTCTCAATAGGGATGTCTTGCTTGTGGAGGCTCTAGGGGAAAGTCCATTTTCTTGCCTTTTCTAAGCTTCTAGAGGCCACTTTCATTCCTTGGCTTATGTCCCTATCCTGCATCTTCAAAATCAGCAGGGTAGCAACTTCCAATATCTCTGGATTGGACCCTCTTATAAAAACTTTTTCATTACATTGGTTTGAACTAGATAATCCAGGTCAATCTCTTCATCCAAGATGTTTAATGTAGTCACATTGCAAAGTCCTTTTGGCTGTGTAGTATGATATTTTCAAAGTCCCAGGGATTGTAACCTGAACCACTTTGGGTGATAACTATTCTGCCTATCACAAACTTTTACCAGAGACTAAAAAAGCTGAATAAGTATTAAACATTTCATTTAAAAAGAATTTTTATTTGCCTTCTTAAACTTTATTATAAAATTTGAGGGATGAGTATTATGGACTGTGATTAAAAAGGAAACATGGAAGGAAGGAAGGAAGGAAGGAAGGAAGGAAGGAAGGAAGGGAGGGAAGGAGGGGAGGAGAAAAATTGCCCAGGCAAGTTTGATTTTGAGTTTATCTCTCTAGATAATTTCCAATAAATCCCAAAATTTAGCTTACTCTTCTAAAGTAACACTGTACTTCCTTTCTTCCATGAATATGAGACCCATACGTACCATGGTCAACAGTCCAATGATTGGGTTGAGGCTTGAAAATTAATATGCAAATTTGTATTAATCTACATGCTTTCTGGTAAACTGAATATCCATTGTATACCCAAGTTTCCAACTTTCAAAGGCTCCAAACTGATATGATATAATAGTACCTTAAATACTATCACCGTAATGAGTATTTATTCATTTAATAAATAATTGTTGAGCACTAAACTTCAAGTACTCAGATAGGCTCCTGATACAGATTGGTTGAGAAAACAGACATAGTTTTCTATGCAGCCTAGAGAGGAGGAGGCAGACAGAACCTCATGAACCTTGCAGCCTAGAGAGGAGGAAGCAGACAGAAAAAAAGTTTAAAAATAAGCAAATGAATAAAACAGCATACAGGGCATGAAGGGGACAGCACAGTGTAGGAGGAAGACTTAGGAAGGAGATCTGGGAGGTCTCTCTGAGGATGGGCTGTAGCATGGGAAGCAGCCAGCCTGGCCTGTAAGCCTTCGTGCCTGCTGTGGGTGCTGGGGGGCAGTGCTCAGCCTTGACCCTCTGTGTACCTGCTCTTGGCTCCCCATTGAGGGTGAAGGGCTAGAGAAAAATGCAGTGTCCTACCTGCCACCAGTGCCAAATGGTCACAGTCCTGGATAGAGGGGAGCACCTGCCACTGGGCAGTGACACGGAGGAGAAAACTGGGTGAGACTCCAGATGCTAGGGGACAGGCAACGGGAGGCTGAAAACCTGTCCTGGGAGGCAGGAAGATGGTAGGAGGTAGGACCACATGTGAGCCAAACTCTAAGCCCTTGCCATGCTCCATTGTTTATTGCCACACTTCACTTACGAAACACAAATTGGAAGATCCAATTAAGAAATTAAAGACAGCAACCACAGAGTTTTAAACTCCAAGTGCAGGACCCTCCAGAGTGAGAGGCTCTGTATGAAGGCGCTGGGCATATACCCATCAAGCTGGCCCAGACTCCCAAGTTTTTAACTTAGGCATCTTGGTAGATATTGGGGCTGTGTTCTGAGGTTAGGGAAGACTGAAAACCATTCATTTTGCAAGGGGAAATTAGTTCTTCAGTTTCACCATGCTAAATTCCAGATGCCTTTGATGGATCTGGGGGAAGATGTCAAAGAAGGAATTGTAAATATAAGTCTAGAGGTTATAGAAGTTCTAAAAGCTTTGAAATGTTCAGGGTCATATTCTGATAATTTCACTGACTCTTTTTCAAAAAAAAAAAAGAACATCTATAAGCATCTAGATGTTTGGATGCTAGGTAATCACAAATATTCTGTACAGTTGAACAATGGGGGGCTGATCCCCATGCTCTTGAAAATCAACATATGACTTTTGAGTCCCCACAGTGTAAATACTAATGATGACCTACTGATGACCTACTGATGACCAGAAGCCTTACCAATAACATAAACAGTGATTGACAAGTATTTTGTATGTGAGATGTATCATATACTGTATTCTTAAAGTAAAATGAACTAGAGAAAATGTTTTTAAGAAAATCATAAGGAGGAGAAAGTACATTTGCAGTATTGTACATTGTACTGTATTTATTGGAAAAAGTCCATGTATAAGTGGCCCTGTACATTTCAGAGTATTTTCTTCAAGAATCAATTATATTTTAATATCTCAAATATTTTTGGCAGACCTTCATATTTATTTGCTCACATAAATGCCTTTTCAAAGGTCTTTCTTTTTCATATAATTACCTATATTCATTTTCCATTTTATTATCCCAGAAAACCAATTTTCTGATTTCTAAATAGTATTTTTATTTTTCAAGTAAACATTAACTCAAATTATTCTGATTTTCAGTATATGAAATTCTGTATTGTATTTTGAATACACAAAGAGAGACACTGGGCCTTTCTTTTTTCTTAGAATAAAAATGTGCAGCTGGGCTAGATCCCCTTGCCTCAAATATAGTTCAAGTTAGAAAACTCTGGCCAACATGTCTGTCTTTGTTTCCCTCCATACATTCTACATTTCAAAATCAAGTTATTTGGACCACCCTCCCCTCCTCCTGTTATATGTGAGATGGCGTCAAAAATAATCTAAAGTAAGAGTCCTGTGGTCAAAGAAGTTACGAGATGGTTGACTGCTGGTGATGTGTGAGAACAATCTTTCTCCAGTGATTTGCCTCTGGCACTGCCAGCTTCCATTTATTTATTTCCTTCACCACCCACCCCCCCCAACCCCCCCCCCCCCCCGCACTGACCCCCAGAAGAATTCACCCCCTAGGCTCTTCCTTTCCTTTCCTTTCCTTTCCTTTCCTTTCCTTTCCTTTCCTTTCCTTTCCTTTCCTTTCCTCTTCTTCCTTTTTTTCTTTCTTTCTTTTCTTAAAGAATAAAAGAAGGGAGTGTCTGATAGACACTAGACAGACTGGGGAGACCAAACTTCTGGTAGCTGGATTACAGACATGGCTCCTCGTTACATCAGACTGTGTCTTTGATATCTAGGGAGAGCACCTCTAAATTGGGTCTCTTCCAAATGACGTCAGAGAAAACTAGAAATGTCTTTATGGAAGGCTCAGGATTATTATTGTCTCTACTTCCAGCTAATGCTTCAGGCAGCCTGTTGAGAGCAGGGACATAATTAGAAATTATGTTAAAGATAAATTTCTTCTGTAGATGAATATGGATATGAAGATTGTTAACTATGTTCACCCAGTCCTAGTGGCCTAGTTTTAAAGAACTCCCTGTCTCTTGTACCAGTTCTGTGGTCAGATGGTAAAGAAACGATATTTCAGGGGACAGTTTTTAGGCTATATATTTTCAAGTGAACTTACTTTTCTTTTCTTTTTTTTTTTTTTTCATAATTTTTTTTAAACGTTTATTTATTTTTGAGACAGAGAGAGACAGAGCATGAACGGGGGAGGGGCAGAGAGAGAGGGAGACACAGAATCGGAAGCAAGCTCCAGGCTCTGAGCCATCAGCCCAGAGCCCGACCGGGGCTGGAACTCAGGGACCCGCGAGATCGTGACCTGAGCTGAAGTCGGACGCTTAACCGACTGAGCCACCCAGGCGCCCCGTGAACTTACTTTTCTAACAAACTTAATTTATCTAAAAATTACACTTAAACAAGCATGGTGGCTTGTAAATAAGAGGCAGTCAATAAATATTTGTAGTACTTAAATTAGGCATGAATCTTTTCTAGACTCAGAGCCATACACTCTAGTTCAACAGCCAGGAGGGAGTCTGAAAAGTTAATTCAGCATGCAGGTAATAAAACTCACCAAGAGTAAAGAGTGATATTAGATGCTTAGTGGAATAATAATAATAAAAGAAGAATAAATAGGTAGAATAACAGCCCTGACTTCTGAAGAATGCCGAAGAACACGAAAGCATATGAAACTCCTTAGAATTATACTCATTTTTAAAGCTGGAAGAAAATTTATTAAATAAAATCATCTAATCTAACGCTTCTCTTTTATAAATGACAGTGTGGACTAGATTCATCAATCAGAATTAGTGATGAAGTTGAGGTCAGATGCTGTTCTACATCGGCTATTCAGTTGTATCAATTGGGCTTTCTTTGAAACTAGCTTTGAAAGTGCTGTTTTGGCAGTATCCCTGGAATGTGATGACTGATACTTGCTTAGCATAAGAAGTTGTTCAAAGCAGTTTCATCAAGTGAAGGTGCAAACTAGCTCCTAAGGAAGTAGGTCTGAAACCGTGCAAGTGGCTTATCTACACGGATAGTCATTAAAATGATTGAAACTGTGATCCATAGAAAACAGGTTGGATGACTAGTAATCAGGGAATGATTAAAAAGTCTATCTCCTAGCCATCAAAAATAAAACTGTAGAAGATTATTTAATGATGTAAAAAAATGTTCACAATGTAACGTTATGTGAAAATACACACTGCATTATAGTAGCATCCCATTAGTATATGTATTGCCTATCATTTGACACAGGAATCACTTCTTCAAACCTATCCAAAGATGAATCTGCCAAACAAAAGATGCAAACAAAAGGCTATTTATTGCAACAGTATTTGTAATAGCAAAAATAGGAAACAACCTCAAAGTCCATCATTAGGGACAAATGAGGAATTATGTTGATGTCACTGAGATCCAGGGTGTTTGGTGTATGAGAATTGAAAACCGACTGTAAGACAAATGGGTTTAAATAAAATCACGATCATTCTGAATTTGATTTGTAAGTATCATTTTGAACTTATGATGACTCTCTCTGGAAACAAAACATATTTAGTAAGCCTGTCCTCTGAAAAGAGCTAGAAAAAAATGACTGTCGTTAAGTCAGTCTTCTTGGGAACATGAGGGATCCTGCTAGCCAAAGATGCAAGGATTTTAGCTTCAATAAGATAATAATTGAGATGATTGGAAAATATCAACTATGTGTAAATCCATGCATTCCTAATAATGCTAAAAAAAAAAAAAAAAAGAAAAATCCCAAAAGCTTTTTGGTCACCCCTAGAGTCTGATTGAGAACCAACTCAGTATTCTGAAAACTAATAAAGGGAAAGAATTGAAGAGTCATCTTGTCTTTCTTGTACAGATGATGCCTCAGAGGAATCCTAGAGCTGATAAAGAAAAGATGCTCTTAGAAATGTTAACGCTGTACAAGAGGGAGAAAGATAGAATGTCACCATGTTACAATGCCTAATGAAATAATAGTTCTACAGAATGATCTTTAAGGCTACTAACATCACAAAAAGGGGCAACTGAACTGTATGTGCCTCTTGATAGAAGCCACCACCGCCAGTGATGTATTCTTCCTCCCTAAGATTGAACCTGATTCTAATCAAGGCTTTAGATAAATTCCTCATTTAATGTTAAATTACATACAGGAGACAGGAGCTGGTTAAACAATACCATGAGGATAACATTAGCTACACTGTGTGAAACTTGAGGAGACCTACAAGCTAGTTTTTTTTTTTTTTTTCCTGGAAAGATTTACTAAATGAAAAGTTGAAACAAGAATGGGAAACCATAGATTAAAAGAGACTTAAAACCAGTGAGCCTCAAACTTTAATGTGCATGTAAATCACCTGAGGTCTTGTTAGAATGCATATTCTGCTTTGGTTGGTCTGGGTTGGGGGGGGGGGAATGGGGGAGGTTGAGGTTCTGCATTTCTGACAAGCTCCCAGGTGATGCCTCTGCCACTCCCTTCCACCCCACCTCCCAACACACTTTGAGGAGGTAAGATTTAAGAAACACACTGACCCATAGCAACTTGTGGACCTACATTTTATTCTGATTCAAACAAGTAACCTAAAAAGAAATGCTTGGGGTCTCCTGGGTGGCTCAGTCAGTCAAGCGTCTGACTTCAGCTCAGGTCATGATCTCACGGTTCGTGGGTTCAAGCCCTGCATTGGGTTCTGTGCTGACAGCTCAGGGCCTGGAGCCTGCTTGGGATTCTGTGTCTCCCTCTCTCTCTGCCCCTCCCCTGCTTGTGCATGCTTGCTTGCTCACTCTCTCTCTCTCTCAAAAAAAAAAAATAAATAAATAAATAAACACTTAAGAAACCCTACTAAAAAGAAATGCATGAGAAATTGGAAATACAGCCATTAAATGGGGATATTTAATGATATGAAGGAACCATTGTTAAATTTGTAGGTAAAATAATGCTATCAGATTATGATTAATGAAAAGCACATTTATTTTACACAAGTACATAATGGAACATTTACATTTGAAAGGATATGATGTCTGAGATGAGAGGAAGGGGGAAATGGTAGGGATGTAGATGAAATGACATTGGCCATGATTAATAATTGTGCTGAATGATGGGCACATTGGATTTCTTTATATTCCAGTCTGCCTACTTTTGAGTATTTTTGAAATTTGCCATGAGAAAAGTTAGTTTATAAATATCTATTGCCTATGCATAGAAACAAGGTTAGAAGTGTATACTGGAAACTCTAAGAGTGGTTATAGGTGATCTTTATTTTCTTCTTGGTGCTGTCCCATAGTTTTCCAAATTTCTACCAGTGTGTGTGTTATTTTGAAAATCAAGGAAGTTGTTTTATTTTGTTGCGGGAGAGTCCCCTGCTAATTGGCCCAGCTGAAAATGACTAGGTTTAACAAGCAAACCCACACCCTGGCTAGAGGAGCACAAGTTAAATAAATTAAGGTTGTTTCCCAGCAGAGAAAGCGAGAAGGGGGAAGGGGAGGGCAGGTTCATTTCATTTCTCCTTCTGCTCTGGGAGTCTTGCACCCTGAGAGAGTCTGAGGGGCATTTCAAGGATACAGCCCTTCAGGACTAAGGACTGGAGAGCTGGGGGAGAAAGGTTGAGGAATCTGAGTGCAGCTATTTTAACTTCTGTCAGAAGCGGTGTCTTAGAAACCCGAACGGGCTGCAAACATCAGACCCTGCTGGAAAGGAACACCACCTGGATTTGGCTGTCTTTATGCGTGTGTTGGCAGTGGCTCGGCAAGGCGTGCTAGGTAAAAGAGTCTAATGTTTTTAAGCCCCACACACTTTGGAGGCAACACAGTTTGAGTTCAAATCCCAGCTTTGCGGTTTAGCTGTTCTGTGGCTCTGACAGAGTGCTTTGTCTTTTTTCAGCCTGAATTTCTCCATTTGCAAAACAAAGAATACTGCTACTTCCCAGGTTTAGGAATATAGTGCCTTTGGAAACAGTTCCCGGGCAATAACTAGAAATTGTTTCTGGGCTATTGTTGGTAGAAAAGAAAATATCCACACCTGCCATTTCAACCAATCCGTGAATCATTTCCCACTTCACTGGTTTTTTAGCAGTTATTTTTCTTGCTTTCTCCTTTTGAGATGTTAATCGACCCCACATTTGGCTCTTCTCCCCAAAGGAGCGCTGCGATATTCTCAGATCATCATTTTCTTTACGCGTATGGTTGTCACCAAACCATTCAAGTCATATATTCTGCCAAGAAGCTAGTGAATAAAATCCTATATAAAATTCAAACTCTTGTTACAGAAAAACTATCCTGAAATCGTAGCTTGGGTTTATTGTTGTAAGTAATTTTAAAAGTTAGGCTTTTGGAGCACCATGCAATCCACTGCCTGTTTAAGTAACTTCCTGGAATATAAGGTGGGCAGGACTAGAAGCTGTGGAAAAATGAGAATAGATGGGAAATCTGGGGTCAGTTCCTACATGTCCTTGAATGCCATGCTAAGTAGTATGGATTTAAGTTATTATGCAGTGAGGTACCTATTGAAAAATTTTGAGCAGGAATATAATCTGGTAAGAATCTAAGGTATGATTTCTTTGTATTGGGTTTGGTGGGGGATGACTGGATTGTAGAGAAGATTTGGAGCAGCCCAAAAGATATCCCTGCCTTTGAGGCCAGAGGACTGTAGACCCAAAATAAGATGATAGAAGAGAGGATTGTGTGGGTGATATCAACAGTTGTTTGTTTTTTAACGACGGTTTCGACGAGACACCTTGGGAGCAGAACTGATAGTATTGGATATATGGAGAATGGGTGTTGGCAAGGAAAATGGTGTAGTTAACGCTGGGCTCCATGTTGGTTTAATGAATGGAAATAGTAAGATCAAGAAGTTTGGAACTGTGGGCAATGTGACGAATTCAAGGTACGTTCAAGTATAGCATGAGTACAGTTGTTTGAGTCTTGATAGGTATAATCTGGGTGTTATAACTGGAAAGGATGTTTTTAATACCAAAAAATAAGAGTGACATATAGTAATTTTGATTAAGTTAACTTAATTGTAGTAGAAAATTAGTGTCACAGTGTTGCTCTTGGAGCAAAATGAAGTTACAGGAGAGGGCCCTGGCAGGGGCAGTGCTGGGGTGCTCGCCTGGTTAAGTGTCTAACTTCAGCTCTGGTCATGATCTCATGGTTCCTGAGTTTGAGCCCCGCCTTGAGCTCTGTGTTGACAGCTCAGAGCCTGGAGTCTGCTTTGGATTCTGTGTCTCCCTGTCTGTCTCCCCTCCCCTGCTTGTGCTCTGTCTCAAAAATAAACATTTAAAAAATTTAAAAAAGAAGGCCACCAAGAAAAACACTGCCTGTGTCTTTGCACTATGTCTGGGTTCCCGGAAGAATTGATTTAAAATCTGTTCAAGTCTTCATCCTCACCTAAACCGAAGCACTAGTCTTAAAGACACATTTTAAATTTATGTGTGATTGTCAATAGCAAATAAAATATTCCATAAAAATGTGTCTGTAAGAACTGTACTCCCTGCAAAAAACAAAAACAAAAACTGTACCGTAGTAAAATTTTCCAAGAGCTTATCCATATTATTTCGCACTATACAGATTACGTCTAATCTATTATTCTTTAAGGCTAAGAGAACATAATCCTTGGCCTTAAGCTGAGGACCTGGAGTTAAAAAAACAAAACAAACAAACAAAAAACCCTGCTAAAACCAATATAAAACAAAAACACGGGGCGGGGAACAACTAGTAAAAGAGACAGGAAGTCAATTTTATCTGTTAGGTACTGTGCCTGTATTCTATAGGCTTGCTTCCTGATCACTTTTAGGATTTACTCGTTTCTTTTCAGGCTTGACCTTAGAAGATTGAACTAAATCTTTCCTCAGAATAGCAAAGCTGGAGAGATGATATTTTCCACATCTGAACTCTGAGTCTAGGATGAGAAGGTTTTATTTTCAGCATACATAATAAAAGAAGTAAAAGAAAAAAAGGGGGGGGGCCTTTTTGCAAGGGAAGTTGTTTTATCTATTAATTGAGGCTGAGGGAGCAAACACCATTTGTGTCATGTTTGTAGATTACAGGTGCTTTCTAGCTCTTACTATACCCTTACACTGCTGAACTGTTGTGGACCAGAGAAACCCAATACGGCTGGCTAAAGCATGGGCTGAAATTTACAGAACTAGTCTACTGAGAACCAGGATTTCCTGTCATTTTAGTTTCACCCCTTAAAGGATGGGAGGCAAAGATCTAAAAATGAACCCATTGCATAAATATTAATGGATTGGACCCCTGAGTAGAAAAATAAAGCTATTGTCAGGGAGTATTGTTAAAATGTAGGAATCAGTATAAATTTGAGCTATACCAGGTGGTGGTAGAAGGACAAGGCACATAATTGCTCTTAAATAATTGCTAAGAGGAAAAAAAAAAAACCTAGGAGCACGAAGAAGTTATGTTTAAAGTAAAGGCAAGGTAAGAAGCAAAGGCAACAAATATCTAGTGGGTTATCTGGATGATTCCATAGACCCAACAGATGGGGACATGGCTACGTCAAAATGTGTTTTAGAAGAACTCCTTCATAGAAGCTTGCAGCTTTAAGAGACTTAGTGTAATCTATTCCTGGCATTTTCAGTTTTTATTATAAATAGTCTATAAGTATTCTTGATCTATAAATACCAGATCATTATGTTGTATAAACTAAGTTATGTTATATGTCAGTTATAACTCAAAAACAACAACAACAAAAACAACAACAACAAAATCCCATTGAAACAGGTGTCTTTCCACCTGTTCCTCCTGGAACAGCCTTCCTTTTCCAATGTCTCCACTTGCCATGGTCTGAAATGCCTCTTGAACTGTAAAGGTTCCTAAGAAATGGCCATAATGCCCCACCTTCCATTTTTGCTTCATTTCATAAATGAAATTCAAAAGCCTGTTTTGTAGAAAATTCAGGAAGGAGCAGGTGGCTTATCTCCTGTATCTCCTCTGATCTCACCTCCATTACATCACATTGCCACCCCAGGTCTCTGTGTTCTGTCCTTGGACAGATCCACTGGGTGGGAGAATCCAGTTCTTGGTGCTTAGTGCTCTGATAAATACAAGAGAAGGAGACCTGTGTCTGCCCATGAAGAGCATACCAATTAAATGAGCAGACAAGGGACAGAAATAAAACAGGGGAAGGAAGTCAATTTTGCCTGTGCTTTTAGCCACAGCTGTTTTCTTCATAAAACGTGCTTCAAAGCCCCATATGTTCAGTGGAAAAGCTGCTCGGAGGCTCTGTGGAGTCTCGGAGCTTGTAAAGTCGAAAACGTTAGAGAAGAGAGAAGTTACCAAGGACTAGAATTGGGGAAGGGAAAGGTTTCAGGAGGCATTTCATGGAAGAAAGAGGACTGGGCTAGTTCTTGAAGGGTGGTAGGATTCAGGTAAATGGATAGAAAAGACTTCCTTATCAGAGCCCGAAAAGTGAAGGAGGAGGGAGAGTAGAGGGATGATATGAACAAATGGGCTTATTTTCTTAATGGCCTTGGCTTTCTGAAATTGTCTGGTTTATCTAATTATTTACTTATTTATTGTCTGTCTCTTGCAGCCAGAATGTAAATAATGTGTGGTGCAGTGACTTTGTGTTATCTCAACGGTAGCCCAAGCATGTCTACAGAGGATTTTGTGCTGTGAATGAAAGATTGAGTTTAGGGAGTTTATGGAGGTTAGACTGGACTGTTGCCATGTGGTCCAATTGAGGGACTAGGGTCACCAGCATTCAGGGTTTGAAATTAACCTATCAAAAGGTTACTGAATAGAGAGGAGAAAAATTCTGTTGATGTGGGTCAGTGATAATATGAAAGTGGAATTTTGATGGACTTGGGACAGAAAAAATGGTAATCAAGGAAGACTTAGTAAGAGCCCTTTGTAATATTCCAAACATGAGGTGATTAAGGTGGGTATTAGGGTAATAGGAGTAAGAAGAGTACAAAACATTTGATAAGGAAAATCTCAGAGGCAGTGTTTGTGAGATCTTGTGGCTGGACGCGATAATTTGAAAAGACTATTGGATCATCTTGACCTTCATCATTTTCAACCTGTAATTCCTCTCCAGATTCATTTTTATTTTTTTAAGTTTATTTAATAAGAGAGAGAGACAGAGAGAGAGAGAGAGACAGTGAGAGAGACAGAGAGCAAGCGCAAACAGGGAAGGGGCAGAGAAGGGGAGAGAGAGAATTCCAAGCAGCACAGAGTCTGATGTGGGGCTTGAACTCAGGAACCTTGAGATCATGACCTGAGCCAAGATCAAGAATGAGATGCTTAATCAACGGAGCCCCCCAGTCCTCTGGAGAGGCCCTTCCTCCCCAGATTTAAACTGGGCTGACAATCTGCATACCAAGTCAAAAGCAATTGTAAGCTTTGGGACTCCCACACAGATGGCATCCTAAATGAATCTGTTTCACTATTTAAAAACCTGGAACCTTTTCTGGATATGTCCTTTTCATGTGCAAAATATCATAGACCAGTAGACCCTATTCTAGATTTGGGTGCTTGTTTTAAAATAAATTCCAACAAGGGACAGAACTACTCTTTTGTGGTCCATGTGCTGAAATACGGAGAGAATTAGATCCCTTGAGTAATCCAAGTAATCCAAATGTCATTTCCTGCCATTTCTCTATTGTTTTGGTTGATTCAAAATGCACAGGTTTCTTTTTGTATGCTTTCTTCCTTCCTCCACCTGTCTTCACCTTGATACAGGGGGTGGGTGTTTTCCTCCAGCTCTCACGGCTCTTTTTGTCCTCATTGGTCTTTCTCTAAAAGGTTCTGGGAGTCCTCGTCATTTCCAATCTTCCAGTTGGTGCTTAGTTTACCGTAATTTTATGCAGCATATGATATAAAAGTTTACCACCTTGTTCAGTTCAAAATTAAACCTCTCAATCAAAAGGGGAATTCAAATGAATCTCGAAGAAATTTGAGGAGGATGGAAATGAGGAAAATGATTACATCCCTGAAGCAGTGTCAGACTCTGAAACCAGTTCTGGATTTTCTTAAAATTGCTCGCTGGCTGTGTGATAAAGCTTGGCATTTGGCATTTCTTGATGATTTGAGGTGGGTGTTACATCAACAGTAGATAACCCTACTCTTCACCAGTTCCCTCCCACCTCTCACGTATTTTAACTTTTGCTCAACACTGTGTTGAGCTGTACAATAATGGAGCACTCTGAACATGGACACTGTCTGGGAAATAAGCTGTAAAAGGGTTAGAAAAAATAGGTTGGTCATGGCTCTAATTTGGGCATTTGCTAGAGACCCACTGTGATATAAGTCCGGAGCTTCCTTACAAGATACACAGTGACTTTACAGAAGAACCAGTGAATAAAATAACGGCCACTTATTCAGTGTTTACCATGGGCTCAACATTGGGATAAATGCTTTACCTGTGATATATCTTTTAATACTTCTAAGACCCTGTAGGAGCAGTATAAGTAGTAACCTTACATTTGGGGAAAATATGTTTTAGAAGGGTCAAGTTGCTCAAGCCACAGATCTCGTTTGTTCGCCTGGGTTCTCCTGAAAGCAACACCAGAAACAAAGATTTGTGGGTTGTAGTTTTCTTGGGAAATGATTGCGTTGAGCAAGAGTGGAATGATCAGGAATGAAGGAGGGAATTTGTATGTAGAATGTTACTGATTTGGACACTACTAGAAATCTGTTGTTTGCTCTTGTTGGAAGGGTGTTATGAGAGACTCCAGGGAGGGCATCTCAAAACCATCCTCCTTGGGGATGAGAAGGAAACATTTTTCTATTAGCTGTTGTCACTCACTTCATGTAGTACATTTCTGAGGGCCAAGCAGCTTCTCATTGGTGTTCCTCAACATGGTGTCCAAGAAGGTCTGAGACAGGTACTTAAGACAACTCTGTGTCAAGGGCCCAAAGTAACATGCTGTTAGTTTGCACCACTCTTAAGCTGGCTGATGGCTGCTAGAAAGTGTTCCAGCCATGGCTGGAATAAAAGGTGGGTGAAGTGGCCATTCACAGGAAGAACCCAGTCCAGCTGGTTCCAAAAGGAACCAAGTTTTGAACCCAAGCCAATCTGATTCCAAATCCTGTGTACTTCACCACTATACATTGTTATCTTTACAAGCAGTATTGGACTCACTAGATTGGCTCTCCTCGAATGTGTTGTAAGGATTTGATCATCTATCTTGTTGGAAAAGAAGGCCTTGACGGAAATGTAGCCTAAGTGAAGTTCGCCTTCAGTTCTCCCAATGCTGCACTCAGGGCCCTGGTGCTGCCCTGCCATTTTAGCACCCATGTGCTCCAGTCCTGTTAAGTGATACACATACCACATGTGACCTGTCCCTTCTTGTAATGACATCTATTGCTGTCACAGTGTGTTGGTCCTGGAAAGAGCGTGGAGTCTGGAGTCCAACCTGCGTTTGAAATATTGTACTTTAAGCAGTGTGACATTGGGCGAGTCGTTTCTCCACTTCTTATTTTCCATGTTTTATTTGCCAGAGGGGAGCTGTAATACCCACATAATAAGGCTAATGCATGAAAGGAAAAAGGATTAAAGGGGGGAAAAGTCAATGAAAACACTTCGATAATTGCCCTTCCCTCTCCCTTCCCTCAGTCCTTTGGTTCTTTCTTTTCTGGATCTTTAGGTGATGGAAGTTAATTAAGCAGATTCCAAATACATGAATGGCTTAATGTAACTTCTCTCATAATAATTTGGCTTTAACGACTGCTGCACCGAAAAGAGGTAGTAAGAATAAGTCACCACCCGGCAATCTCCTCCCTATCCTTGAAGAACCGTCCCAGATGTTGGCGCTCTGTGGAATCCTCCGGATGAGTAACCTCAGAGCACAATCAACCGCCCTCTTCCTTTTCCCAGTAACTAACCTCTATCACCACAGTCCCACAATACTGAGAGGGAAGGAGAACAATTGAGCACCAAAATGTCTCTGCTGTTAGCAATCAGGCTCAGGTAAATCCCAGGGAATACCCAGTATATCATTTCCTTCACCATCAAAATTTCTCTTCCGACTCAGAGTCCAGAACTGTAGAAATCTGAGATTGACTTCTCTTGCCAACTCAACTTGTCCCAGTGGTATGTCCCCACGTGCCATTTGCTATTGTGAAACCCTCCGCTTTGACTCTAGGATCATCTAGTAATTCCTGCCCTTAGGTACTACCTGTACTTGTTCATCAGAGGTTCTTTATTCCCCCTTACCAAGGTTATCAAATCTTCATTTGCCCATGCCCCTAGCCATTCTCTACTTTCTAAGAATTTGTCTTCTTGAAATCCCATCTCCCTTTGTGTCTTACCACTACAGGGTACTCACAGGCATCCTCATTCAGGTCAGTTTCTCTTCTCGGACAGAAGATTGGCTCTGAGTGTTGGCAGTAAAGAAGAGGGTGTAAGTTCTGACATGATTTGTAAGGTTGCTGTGGTTTGGCCTCCAGGTAATGCATCTAAAAGACAACTCATCTTTAGAAGTTATAAAGATTAACTTTTCACTGTCAGTTTAAATATACCTTCTTACATTAAACATCTGGGTGTCTTTTTAAGCTTGGAGTTACTGCCTCGCAGGAAAAAAAACCTTTGTTACATTATTCTAGAGAGTGCCTAACTCTAGGGAAGGTAGCAGAAGAGAACATTTCTGGCCTTGTCTCTCTTGAAACACTTTCCTATACTATAGCTTGTACACTATAGTTTACTTTTTTTTTATTTGAAAATTTTATTAAGATAACTCAATACCCATGCAGTTGTAAGAAATAATGCAGAAAGATTCCCTGTATACTTGGCCAACTTGCATTCATTCAGTAGTAATGTTTTTCAAAACCGTAGTATAATTTTGCAACAAGGGTTATTGCCATTGATACAATCCCCTAGTCTTAGATTTATGCAGTTCTATGTGTACTCACTGTGTATGTGTGTGTGTGTGTGCATGCGTGCACTGAGTTCAGTACAATTTTATTACCTGGGTGGGTTCATGTATCACCTCCCCAGGCAAGATGCTGAAAAATTTCAGCCTCACTATAGTCCTTCGTATTGCCCTTTTGTAAACATAACCTCCTGTTCCCTCTGTGTCCCCCTGTACTTCACCCCTGAAAACTCTTCACCTTCTCTAATTTTTTTTTTAATTTTAAAAGTGTTTTATAAATCGAATCATATAGTTTGTGACACTTGGGATTGGCTCTAATTCAGTACAATTCCACATGGATCCACGCAAGTCTGCTATGGTATGTAGCACAGTTTGTTGAACTCTTCATCCCTTAGGACATCCAGGATGATGCAAATTTATACCTATTACCACTAAAACCACTGTGAATATTCATGTGTGAGTGTTTGTATGAACAAATGTTTTGAATTCTCTACAATATGCAAGGTATATATATAAAAGGGGATAAATGCCAAGGAGTGTAATTGCTGAGTCATGTGATAGTTGTTACATTTATTAAAAAAGAAAAAAAAAAAGACATTTTTTCAAAGTAGCTGTGCCAGATAAAAAAAAAAAAAGGCAAAAAAAAAAAAAAAAATCCCACCAGCAACGTATGAATGATTTGATTTCTCAGTATCTTTTCAGCATTTAGTGTTGTCACTTTTTTTTTTTTTTTAAGTTTTAGCCATCTCATACATGCCTGCATAACTCATCGTGGTTTCATTTGTATTTCCCTAATGGCTAATGATGCTGAACATCTTTTAATGTGCTTATTTGCCATCTGTATACCTTTGCCAGTGAAATATCTGTTTGCCTTTTGCCCATTTTTTCTAATTGTATTGCCTGGCACGTGTGTTTACTATTGATTTATGAGACTTTATATATTTAAGATACTAATCTTTTGTTGGGTGTGTGGTTTGCAAATATTTTCTCTCCATCTGTAACTTGTCTTTAAATCCTCTTTCAAATGCAGTTTCACATAACCAAAGCTATTAGTTTTAATAAGCGCCAGTATACCAACTTTTCTTTTCATGGCTTATGTTTTTGGTATCAAATTTAAGAACTATTGTCCTAGTCCTAGACTCCAAAGACTTTTTTTCCTTTTTATTCCCCCTAAATTTTTCACATATTTGTTTTACATTTCAGTCTGTAATCCATTTTATTTTGAGTTAGTTTTTGTAAAAGGTGTGAGGTTTAGGTCAAGATTCATTTATTTGCTCGTGGATGTCCTGTTGTTTCAGTAACCTTTGACCAAAAGGCTCACTCTCGCTAGCTCTCTCTCGCTCTCTATTTTCTTTTTTTTTTTTTTTTTTTTTTTTTTTGCCCCCGATGAGCTGTACTTTGGTCAAAAATCAGGATATTTCTTTGGATTTTTTTCTGGGTTCTCTGTGTTGATGTTGAATGGTGTCCCCACCCCCCCCCTCCCCCCCCCAGCAATACCATGTTGTCATGATTACTGTAGCTTCTAGCAAGCCTTAGTGTCAGGTAGACTAATTCTTTCTACTTTGACTTCCATTATTATTATTATATGTATTTTTTTAGGTACTCAAGAGCCTGAGTCTTTTCAATCAAATTTTAAAATAAACTCTCCTGTGTCTACAAAAAAAGAACTTGGGAGTTTGACAGGGATTGCCTTAAACCTGTAGATGAATATGGGGAGAATTGACACCCTTACTATATAGAGTATTCTGATCCATGAATATGGTATTTTTAAAATTAAGACATCTTAAATTTCTTCAGCATTTTGTAAGGTTTCGTTTTGTTTTTAGGGTACGCATACTGATGAAATAGATGATGCCTAAGTGTTTTATTTTCTTCGGAGTGATTGTAGGTGATGGCATGTGTTCAGTTCCAACTACTGCATGTTAATTGTTAGTAAATAGAAATGTGATTGATCTTAAAACCTACGACCTTGTGTTTATTACTTCTAGTATGGGGGGGTGGGGGTTGGGGAGATACCTTGAGGTTTTATTCATTATTGTCTCTTACTTTGCAATCTGTCTGCTCTTTATTTCTTTTATTTGTCTTATTGCAGTGTCTGGAAGTTCTAGTACCATGTTCATTAAGATTGGTAAGAGTGGGCATCACCAAAATTGAACACTTCTGTGCTTTGAAAGACATCCTTTCAAAGGAAAGAGAGAAGACAATGTACAGAATGGAGAGAAAAAAAAATTTGTAACTCCTGTCTGAAAAAGAACTTGTATCTAGAATATATAAAGAACTATAAGAACTCAATGATAGAAGCACTTTTAAAATGGTCAAATGATTTGGATAGAGAGAAGGGAAAAAGATGGCCAATAAGCACGTGAAAAGATGTTTATCATCAGGGAAATGCAAATGAAAACCAGGGTAAGATAATGCTTCGTAATGACTGGACTGGAAATAATTATTTAAAAAAAAATGACAAGGATCGGCAAGGACGTAGAGAAATTGGAGCTTTCATATGCTGCTAGTGAGAATTTAAAATGGTACAACTGCTTTAGAAAGCAGTCTGGCAGTTTCTCAAATGGTTAAACATAGCCACTCCTAGGTATGTGTATATCCAAGAGAATGAAAACCTAAAACATGTCCTTATAAAAACTATGCAAGTGCTCATAGTAGCATTGTTTATAATAGCCTAAAAAGTTGATGCAATCTGAGTATTCATTAACTGATGAATAGATAGATAAAATGTAGTATATCAATACAATGGAAAATTATTTGGGAATCAATAGAAATGAAGTACGGATACATGCTACAATATGGATGAACTTTGGAAACATTACACTAGTTGAAAGAATCCAGTCACAAAGGATGAACCATGGCATAATTCCAGTTATATGAAATTTCAAGACTGTGAATATTTATAGATAGAGATAATGGGTACCTAGGGCTGAGGAAGATAAGCATTTTGGGAGATGACAGCCAGGTGATCAGTTTGCTTTGGAGTACTGAAAATACTTTAAATTTATAATGGATACACAACTCTGAATATACTAATACCCATTGAATAGTATGCTTTAAAAGGATAAAGTTGAGGGGCGCCTGGGTGGCGCAGTCGGTTAAGTGTCCGACTTCAGCCAGGTCACGATCTCGCGGTCCGTGAGTTCAAGCCCCGCGTCAGGCTCTGGGCTGATGGCTCGGAGCCTGGAGCCTGTTTCCGATTCTGTGTCTCCCTCTCTCTCTGCCCCTCCCCCGTTCATGCTCTGTCTCTCTCTGT
>NW_026057577.1:105522573-105671211 GCF_023721935.1 Panthera uncia | reverse complement strand
AAAAAAAAAAAAAAAAAAAAAAAAAAAAAAAAAAAAAAAAAAAAAAGGATAAAGTTGATAATATGTGAATTCTATCTGAATACAGCTGTTACGTGCATAGGAACTTGCAAAAATTAATATGAGTGCATAAGTATGCCATCTTTAAACTTATTTTTTCATACATTTTTTCTTGCCTTGCTATAGATTAATTGAAATTTTTCTTTTTATTTCCTCTTAATTTGTTTGTAGTGGGTTAGAATGTATCTTTTTTTGCATGTGTAGATTTTGTAGTAGTCGTTCTAGGTATTATAATAACCAGAAAAAAGTAGACTTGTAGCAGTCTACAGTTACCAGCACTTACCACTTAAAATGAGATGTGTAGAACTTCACCTCTATCTTGGTCTCTTCAACTTTACCACTTTTATTAATTTTGTTAAATGTTTGTTTATTTTTGAGAGAGAGAGCACAAGCAGGGGAGGGGCAGAGAGCGAGAGGGAGACAGAGAATCCAAAGCAACCTCAGTGCGCTGTCAGTGCAAAGCCAGCCCTATGCGGGGCTCCAACCCAAGAACCATGAGATAGTGACCTGAGCTGAAGTTGGACACTCAATGGACTGAGCTACCCAGGCACCCCACCTTACCCCTTTTAAATAGCATTATCTTGTGTATCAGATGGTACTCTAGTTTTTATTGATGAAACTTTGGCAAGGGATGGTTCATGGTCTTCCATCTTTGTGTTCTTGTTCCTTCTTCCTGATACATCCTGATACTCCCAAGAGTTCTTACCTCTTTTCCTTCTCTTTGAAGCCCCCTTTAGTCATTAGGTAAGGGTATTTTTGCTAATAACAAAGATATTTTCATGTTTCTTAATATCCTAATGTTCTTATTTCCCTTTCTCAGAGGATCAATGTGCCTGATACAGATTTCATGGTTAATAGTTCTTTTAGCACCTGAAAAAATGTTGTGCTACTTTCTTTGTCCTTTATGGTTTCAGGAGAAAAGTCTGTTGTTCCTCTCCTTGGTATTTCCCTCTAGGCAAAGTCCTGTTTCTCTTTGGTTGCTTTTACAATTTTATCTTGAGTATACACAAGTTTAATTATGATGTGTCTTGTTCTGAATTTCTCTGATTTTACCCTGCTTAAGGTACACTTACTTCGTGGATGTGTTGTTTTGTGTCTTTCCACAAATATGAGAAGTTTTGAGCCTTTTTCCCCCCAATACTCTTTTGTTTCCTCCATTTCTAGGACTAGATAAAAATGTTGCTTCTTTCATCATTATTCTTTAGATAGAGGGTCTCTGAGGTGCCCTTTTTGTTTTGTTTTGTTTTTTCCTGTTGTTTTTAAATTGTTAAGATGGGGGTGAATTCTATTAATCTGTCCTCAAGTTTATGGATTCTATCCTTTGTCATTTCCATTCAGCTATTGTCATTTCAATTTTGCCATCTAGGCAGAATTTTTTATTTCTGTTGCTGTCTTTTTTTTCAGTTCTAGAATTTCTGTAGGTTCTGTTCTGTAATTTCTTTGAGATTTCCTATTAATTTGTTTCAAGAGTTTGTAATTGATAGTTGAAGGTTTTTTATGACAACTGCTACAAAATCCTTGTCACAGAACTCCAACTTTGGACTTATCTTGTTGTTAGCATCATTTGATGGTCTTTTCTCATTCAGGTTGTGATTTTCTTGGTATGATAGTCAATGTTTCACTGTACCCTGGACCTTTTGTTGATTATGTCAGATTCTAGGTTCTATTTAAAAATTTTTTTATGTTTATTTTTATTGTTGAGAGAGAGCAAGAGAGACAGACAGAAGACAGACATGGAGCACCAGTGCGGGAGGGGCAGAGAGAGGGAGACACAGAATCCAAAGCAGGCTCTGGGCCCTTGAGTTGTCAGCACAGACCCTGAAGCAAGGCTCAAACCAACGGAATGCGAGATCATGACCTGAGCAGAAGTTGGACACCCAACTGACTGAGCCACCCAGGCACGCCTTGAGGTTCTATTTAAATTCTTAATTTGGTAGGCAGTTACCTTGGTTTGTTTGAATACACAGGTGTTGGTTAAATTTTGTGGGCTGTAGTTCCAGTGACAGTGGAATTTTCCAGAGTGTTTGTGGTAACACTCCGCTTTGCTTGGCTTGTCTGGTGCCCCTGGAATTCCCACTTTTTCCAGTTCTTACTGCCTGCTGGGGCAGAAGGGCTTTCTCCAGGTTGGGCTGCCTCGCTACTCAGACTTGATCTCTTTCAGAGGAGCTAGGAGTTCATGGTATGCCTCCCCAATGTCTGTAGGCAACTGAGGGGAGTTGGGTACACAGGAATAAAGCAGCTTCTCAGTGTAGGCCACTTTCAGTGATTGTTTTCATTTTCTTAGTTCTGACCATGCGTCCTGGTGTTTCTGGGTGGGGGAGAGGGTCATGGGCCCATGAGGACAAAGGGGTTTCCTCGACTATGCTCCTTGCTATAGCTGAGTTTTTTTCTGCCAGCTCTGCACCCTGCCTTCCTAGTTCTTGGTAGGAAGAGGATGTCTCAGGCCCATGTTTCCCTTGGCTGCTCTTTCTCTGGCTGGACTCCCAATGAATCCCTCTTGCTGTTTGCTTTCACTTCACCTTATATTGTCAGAAAAACTTTCCTTTGGTTGTAGGGAAGAATGAGTTTACCGGGCTGCTTTTCACCCCCTCGACCCCTGTCCAAGGTTGGAGGTTCTTGTGAATACCAGGTCTGGGTAGTATTCCTCCTTTAGGATAATTAAGAAACAAGACATCTGGCCACTGTGCTGTCCCTCTTATCCTGGGATACTGCTTCTCACCTTCTTATTGCCTATCAGTGTTCTCCTTTATCTCTCATAGCAGGGTTTACAGTTTATAGGGTTTTAAAAGTTGTGCTTTGCATGAATGAAGCATGGAGAAATACTTGTGCCACTTTGTCCTGAAGGGAGTAATGTGTACTATACCTGTTGTTTGTTTACACATCGAATTTTTCCATCTAAATACATTTCTCCATATCTTACAGATACTCCTCTTTTACCAATCAAGTTTTTTGCTGGTACTTAACACAGTCCTGACTTACAGTATATTCTCAGTTACAAACTTTTGCACATGAAATGAAACAAACACTTATGGTGGCAATATCAGCCTTGTACTTAAACTCTTAGGTGTGATGATGGCTAAATGGAGCCTTTTGAACCTATCTATAATTTTACCAGGTGAACAACTGCCTTCACTTAGATAGAAGACTATGTACATTCTGTAGTGTGTAAAGCCTAAAATTCTTAGAAGAAACGTAACTGTAGTCACTTCCCCAAGGAAAGTGAGTTGCTTCCTCTTTCCTTTCCTAAAGTTTATGCAAAATTTTTGTTGGAATGAACACAAGTGGACTTGTGGAATCACCGGGTCTCTATCTTTTTCAGTGTCTGTATCATTCCTGGAGAAATTTCTGAAGAAATTAAACTTGACCAATATCTGTACCTTCCTGTGATGTTTGGAATCATTCTGTGTGTCTTGTGGATCCTTAGTAAGTTGAAATAGTAACATAACCTAATTAAGTTGCTTGTTGGGAGTAATCTGCTATAATCTGAAAATCTAAAATCATCTCTGATCTCTGGGGCTGGGGATGAAAATCCAAGAAGAAATGGAAACACTTGAAAAGATATAGCATTGGAAACTAGAATGGTAAATTAGCCTTGATACAGTGAATAAAACAGAATTGCCAAAGTGCATGTAGAAGATGAACCTCCATATTTGTTTACATACCTCGTATGGCATGCATAGCTGAGATGACCTCTAACGATCCCATATTCTGTGTGTGATTGCTTCCCCTTAAGTATGGGCTGCCCTACTGACTCGCTTATAACCACAATTTTGTCTAAGGTGATGAGATGTCATCACTACGATGGAGAAACAAGAAATTGTAACTTTTATCTTTCTAGCCGACTTGGTTGACTCTGTCTGTCCTTTAATGGCTTCGGTAACTGCCATATATAGAGGAACACATGACAAGGAAGTTCAATAGCCTGAAAGGAACTGAATTCTGCAAGCCACCACCTGAACTTGGAAGTGGATCCTACCCCGGTTGAGTGTCAAATGAGACTCCCAACCGTAACCAACATCTTTATTACAGTCTTGTAAAAGATGATGAAGCAGAGGATTCAGTTGAGCTGTGCCCATATCCCTGACCCCTAAAATTGTGAGACTATAAATGGGTGTTGTTTTAAGCCAGTAAGTTTTTAGTATTTTTTTTTTATGCAGCAATAGACAGCTAATATAGCTACCTACTTTTTATATTAGTATAAGTAGTGGAAAAGTTGTTATTTTTTACTTTGTACTTTTCTATGTGGTAAAGATTTTCACAAGAATATTTATGTACTTTTCATGAATACATGTTCACATACATGTAATAGGCTGTATGTGTATTCTGACTCTCTTTGTGTCTAATCTGTATAGCATCATACTGGAGCAGAGTGTTCTCCAAATGATGCACTGACATAGTATGAAATAATGGCAAAGAAGGGAGAGGAGAAATTCTGAAAGAATTCTTTTCAGAGTTGTTCACATGGAAGTGTCATTAGGGGAAATAATGGTACATCTTAGTATGCCTAACAGTCTAGAGCCAAAGAAAACACTCACTCTTTCTTTTTTATTATTATTTTCTAATATTTATTTATTTTTGAGAGGGAGAGAGGGAGGGAGGGAGAGAACAGGGGAGGAGCAGAGAGAGAGGGAGACACAGAGTCCGAAGCAGGCTCCAGGCTCCAACCTATCAGGACAGATCCTGACGTGGGGCTCGAACTCATAAACCGAGAGATCATGACCTGAGCTGAAGTCAGACACTCAACCGACCGGGCCACCCAGGCTCCTCAACACTCATTGTTTCTTAATGCATTTAGGAAGTGAACAAAGAATAGGATTGGCTTAAAACAGAATAAAACATGAAAGAGGATATGATTTTTATATTTTATCAGAGGGTTATCTCCTGGGAATATCAAAACACTAATAATTATCAAGGAGGTGAGAAATATGTCCGTTAGCAGATGTCTTTAATACATGTGTTCACGGAGGTGTATTTTTTAATTTTCCTTAGTGAATATGGGCAACATGAAGCAATTTAATCTCTTATACAAGTTTTTCCTTGTTAGAAATCGAAAAAATGTTTGTCATTCTGGTATCTAATGATTCAGCATCTTCATTTTTCCCTATTACAGTAGTGTTTTTTCTTTAACCATGCCTGTTAGATCAAAACCACAGCTTTTACAAAAGAGAAATTAGGAATTTGCACATCATTTCCTAACAGATATTAATTGAGCAACCTACAGAGGAGGGGGATATGAATATGGGCTCTGCCGATAATTGAGAGATTTTTTTATTTTTATTTTTTTAGTGTTTATTAATTTTTTTTGAGAGAGAGAGAGAGAGAGAGAGAGAGAGAGAGAATATATGAGTGGGGGAGGGGCAGAGAGAAGGGGAGACACAGAATCTGAAACAGGCTCCAGGCTCCGAGCTGTCAGCACACGGGTCTCCAACTCCTGGCCCATGAGATCATGACCTAAGCCGAAGCCAGATGCTTAACCGACTGAGCCACCCAGTTGCCCCTAATTTAAAAAATATATATTTATGTTTTCAGAGGGGGGTTATTTTTTAAAGAATATCTTTTGGTAGGTATTATTTTGATGAGATTTTTGAATATTTGCCTGTTCAGAGCAGCTTGTATCCTAGTAGATTAGGCAAAAACTGCCACAGTCTACCTTGATTTTAAAGACAAAGCACTGAAATTCTTTCTGAATTCAGAAAAGTGAAGTTCAGAAGATGGCCTGGCCTGTTCAAGATTCTGTTTAGCCATTTTCCTATGACGTAGCATGTGTCATTTTGAGCTAATCAGTTGGATACATGGGAGGAAACGTATTTGGGTTCTTGCAGTGAAATTTCTCCTTTTATATAGGCTCTTACCTCTCGGGTGTGCCAGGAGTAGAGAGGAATATTCTATGTGAGTAGTCAGGGAAAGCTGTGTGTTTGGTGGAGGGAATCTTGTTTTAGCATAAGAGTGGTGCCCAGAGTATGGGAACATACCTTGTCCTTAGCTAGAATGTTCTCCTCTGATGAATCCTGATTTCTCCTTTGAGGTGCTTATAAACATCTTTATCTTTTATATTTGAAAACACAAGTTTGTTTGAAGTCTACCATTGTGCCATTTTGGTAAGTGTATTTTAATTACTCAAATTACACAGCCGTTCCTAACAAATAGTTCTGTGTATTGTGATGTTTGGTGACTCAAGCCAGCTGATATATGTATCCATATTTTAGCAGTTTCTGAGGATTTTCAGAAGTTACACATGTAAACAAGTGTTGATGCGTATTTGCTTGGCAGTATTCCATCAGTTCTGTAGATCCTCTGCAGGGCTGGTGCTTGGTCTAGTAAAACAGACCATTTTTTTTCCATGTATTTTTCATAATGCCATTATAGTTTTATAGAGTAATACACAGAGTTGTAAAAATCTTAATTATTTAAGTAATGTCTACACCCAACATGGGGCTCGAACTTACAACCTAGAGACCAAGAGTTGCATCTTCTACTGACTGAACTAGTTAGGCTCTCCAACAGTAACACATGAAGTTTTAATTAACGTTTCCTTCAGGAACTCAATGAGAGTCCACTATTGTATGAATTTATTTATTTTTTCCTCGATGACAGGTCTCCTTTGATAAACTTATAATTCAAAAGAGGCAAAACTAAGTTGGATTATTTCACGTAGCATAACACTCTCCAGTTCCATCCACGTTGCTACAAAAGGCCATATTTCATTCTTTCTCATTGCCATGTAGTACTCCATTGTGTATATAAACCACAATTTCTTTATCCATTCATCAGTGGATGGACATTTAGGCTCTTTCCATAATTTGGCTATTGTTGAGAGTGCTGCTATAAACATTGGGATACAAGTGCCCCTATGCATCAGCACTCCTGTATCCCTTGGGGAGATTCCTAGCAGTGTTATTGCTGGGTCATAGGGTAGATCTATTTTTAATTTTTTGATCCTGAGAAACTTAACAGAAGACCATGGGGGGAGAGGAAGGAAAAAAAAATAACAGGTTAGAGAGGTAGGGACCCAAAACATAAGAGCCTCTTAAAAACTGAGAACAAGGGGGGGGTTGATGGGGGGGGGGAGGGTGGGGAGGGTGGGTGATGGGTATTGAGTAGGGCACCTGTTGGGATGAGCACTGGGTGTTGTATGGAAACCAATTTGACAATTGGTTTTAATTGTTAAAATTAAAATTTTTTTAAATTTAAATTAAAAATAATTAATTTTATTAATTAATTAATATTAAAAATATTAAAATATTAAAATATTAAAATATTAAATATATTTTTAATTATTAAATATATTTTAAATTATTATTTAAAATATTAAAATTAATAAATTTTAAATAATTAAATTATTTAAATTAAATATTAAAAATTTATATTAAAAATAATAAAATAAAATGGGGAAGAAAATGTAAAAGAACTAAGTTGGATTAAATGCTTTATTTATTTATTTATTTATTTATTACCAATGCTCAATGTGTTCTAACAAGTAAAAGTAATTTAGGAGTTGACTAAAAGGCCACATCTACTACTTTAGTTCATGACAAGGTTTTTGTGCAATTCTTAACAAATCAGTATATAAAATTCAATAATTGAATTGGATTTTCTGGATTTGGTAAGTTTTAGCTACTTGTAGTTGAATCTCAAGGACTTACTGCTATTACAAATCCAGATCCTTGATGTCAGAATAATCAGCTGAGGTTGGATAGAAAGTAATGTGTAAGCTCCCCACTTCTGCTCTAGACTTGATAAATGAAAAGTGAAATATTGGCCTATAGGATATCATGCCCAGTTCTGATGTTGAATAATGTTATTCTGCTGTGGGTAGTGGTGATGTTATTTTGACATTACAAAGAGCCTTTTTTATTTGAAATTTCATGATTTGAAATTTCTTTTAGCACTTAGTGGGCTCTCGCTAGATGCTGGGTGCATTGATCCATGTCTTTATTTCATAGTTTAACACACAAAAAATTCAATTTTTCCATTTTAATGATGTGAGGCATATAAAAATGTGTGAATATCTCTTCCTTTATTTAGAAATAATCCATGCCTTCCCCCAGACACAACATAACAATGCTTAAATATTGAATAAAAACAAAAGACCCAAAGTATAATTTAAACTTCATTAGATGATTTTAGTTTTCTAGCCCTCAGCAAAACTCCATCATAATGAATGATAGGAGGTGTTCCACAGCAGTGTTAGAAGATAATTTATTATGGTACAGTAGGTCTGGAACTGCTATAGATGATCTCTAAAATTATTAGGCTACATTTGGAAAAGTTTCAGGAAGTCAGTGAAGACGGAATATTGTTGTCCTTCCTAGTAGACTTGCAGACATTCAAATGTATTTGAAATCTCTTAGAAAATGCTCAAAATCACTTTTCGGTACATATTAAAATGTCCTTAACTGCTCTATAACCATTAGCAGTTTAGTTGTATGATGTAAAGTGCGCATGAGTAAATACATGGTTAATATTTTGGTGTTTCCTGGATATAAAAAAATGTACAATATTAATACATTGGCCCAAGCCGTTTTGAACACAGTTTTATTTCACAATATTTCATGGGGTATTAATTAAAAACTGCTAATTGTAACTTGTTGAGGTCACATTAATGACATTTTTGCTTGACAAAATATTAGCTAAATTTTATAGGAGAGAAATTTTAGAAGCCTTCAAGTTGCAAGAGAATATAGCTAAATTTTAGTCTCCGTGTAAACTCAGACTAAGTTCCGTGGAAATTCTTTAGGTGCAAAACCATCTAACACTAATTGTACTCACTTGGATTTGCATAATGCTTGCTAATTTTCATAGCTCTTTCTTATCCCGTTTCACATTTGATCTGCACACTGTGCCCAAGAGGATAGTAAGATGGGTATTATCCTCTCTAATTTGTAATCCCCTTGTTGAGTTGTGGTCTAAGTGGAACCTGCCTAATACTGAATCCCACTGTAGAGATAAGGTTCGAGAGTATTTGCTGGACTTTCTCCTTGTGCTACTTTGATTTTATGTCACTGGAGTACAGACTCCTCTGTGATTTCTGTGCTTTGGATTGGGCTCTATGGTTATTTTTATGCCAATATCCATATGGGGTTATGGTTAACTTTTTCACTAAAGTAGTTGATTTTGACGTCAAAGCAAGTTTTTTCCCTTAGGGAATCATGCTGAGTTAGCAAGTGTCCCATCTGCTGTGAATAACAGGTATTAAAACGGTACAGCATAAATGTTAAGATCTTGGTTCTTTCTAGAGCAAGTCCTGGATTTAGGTATTTTGGCCCTTGCCTTGGCAAACTTTTTAATCTCTCCAAACCTTGGTTTCTTCAACTTTAAACGGGAAATAATGCTAGTTAGTATGTTATTCAGTTCTGAGATTCAACAGGATGATTCATATATGGTATGATACAGAATAAGCATTGAGTAAATGTTCATTGCCTCTATTTTTCCTTTAAAATGTGTTTTAGCCCAAGAAGGAAGGAAGAAGCTATGTGGAATATTGTATAGATGAAGTGTTTTACACATATTTTCATGTAATCCAATAAGGAACAAGTAACCCACTGAGAATATGTATACCTTTCCCATATAAATCAGTGCACAAACTTGTTTTTAATTTTTTGGCAGACTTATGAAACCAATTAGCTTGGTAATATATATTCAACTTTAATGGGCAAGTAAATAATTAATGTTATTGCCTTTGTAAATTTAGCTTTTCAGTTATAAATTAACATAATTAAAAGAGTAATGTTTCAGTATGCATTCTACTAGCCAAATTTAAATCAGGCAATTAAACTGTAGGTTTTCTGCACCAAATGAGCTCAGCTCATAATGAGACAGACGACAGACGTAAATTTGTTTTTTCATGGTCAGGTTCATTACAAAAACATGAAGGAAAATACTTGTAGTACGTGTAATCAAGTAAATTATTCCAAGCACCATAAATTGTTTTTTCTGGGTCTTCTACCTGAAATTCAGAACTTAAACACTGTCTTTTTTTCCCCCTCTCTCCTGAAGAATGAGCTCTATTTGCAAAAGAACACTTAGGTTTTTGTCAGAATATTTTTGTGTTGGTAACTGCCTGCAGGAATCCAAATCTCTGAAGAGGATAGGCTTACGCGTGGGGGACAGGACCTCAGAACCAGAGCTGAGACCATTTACGTAAAAGATGAACCGTTTTGCGTGACTTGAATTTGAAAGGCCAGCTGTGTGATAATTGTGTGGCGGTGGTGATGGGGAGAAATGTCTGAGGGGGTCACTGCTCTGCTCTGAATCCATCCAACATGAATGGAGAAAGGTATAAAGCAGTAGCTGGTATTCTCCCTGGGAAGTGAAGCAGGTGTATATTTCCCCCTTTGAAATCAGCCCGGTGGAGTACTATCAGAAAGATTTTAATCTAAAACCATATATTTTGTGACTACGTTGTTCCAAGCTGAATGAATACAAAATGGGACTTGCCTTGTGAGGATAATTGAACTGCAGACATTTTTAATCTTCAAGAAATACTGGTATGTAATTAAACATGCGCTGACTAATGATCTATATTTAACAGCTCACCACTTTGAAGAACACTAGTAAAAGTAAAATTCCGGGGCATATTAGAATGGGCACATGTATCCCATTAATCTCCTTCTGGAGATAAACACAACTGCTTCTTTGTGCCCACTGAAACATACGTAAAGTTAACCCCCCTCCTCCTTTAGTAATGAGTTTATGAAAACATCCCGTTTTGATATTTATTTTTAATTAGTTCCATCTCTAGTGATGCATTATTTTACTGTATAATATCTTAAGAAAGACTTGAATTCTTTGCTAGTAACTTTTGGGAAATGTGTATCCTGTTGATTATGGCCTTTTTGATTACATAACACATTTCTTCCCATTGATTACCATGTGATATGGTCCTAGTCCCCTCAGGTCCAATTAAGAGTTTTTCTAAGTGCTCTATCTGATCACTCCATTTTGTTTTTCTGGATAGCGTTTTTCTTTTCTTGTCTTTTCTTTTTCCAGCATCATTGTCAATTTACTTCTTATACCTGTTATGGATATTTAAAAGTAAATAAAGTTGGAAATCACAGCTAACTTTTATTTCTCATTCGCCCATCAAATTACCTTGGAATAAGTCTAGAGGTCACTGGTTCTAAATCTTATTTTGGATCAGAAGCTGTGGGCCTTCTCCTTAGGAAGATGGAAATAACAAAAGGTTTTGCATAAAGTGCTGGGGGTTCATGGAACACCGAGGAAGTCATCCCTGGCTTCAAGTTCAAACCTCGATGATTAGAATTATCAAGACTGGCAGTTCTCCCGTTACTGTTCTGTTCCAATGGAGTAGTTCTCTCTAAAATGTTCTAAATTAGAACCCTTATTGTTCTAAATTAGATTCTATTAATGGTCCATATTGGTCATATTAACTTGCATTTGTGTGGTTTCTGCTTTGTAAAATTCTGGTTACTTTTCCAAGCTAAACCCAACACCCCTTGTGCCATGAAGCTCCCTGTCTTCTCCTGAACCTTCATGTGAACCAAAAGTAAGTAGCCTTTCTCTGTCATTCCCACATTCAACTCCCGTCCCACTTTATAGTTGTATCTCTCATTCAAGTTTGTGTGTTTGACTATGTCATAGTTGTATTTCTGCCACTATGTTCAACTTCTTCCTGGAAACAGAAATTCTGGTTTTTTTCATCACATATTTTTGTTCACATAGTGTTAATAGTAAATACTGAAGAGACATGGGCTTTTATCAACAAGAATGACCAAAATAGGTTTGGGAGCTAACCCGGTTGCCTCTCAAAATGTGCACTGCCCTACTTCTGGAATAGAAATGTGTGAGATGTAATAAAGTAGTCGAGTAGCTTCAATTATTTATCATGATGTGGGCAATGGTTGCTACATTTGATAAAAATAATGAAGAGCGTTGTCTAATTTGATGAATTGGTGTATTGTAGGCCACTTTAGACTGTTTTGCAACAGGGGAACTAATCCACTCTGATTGTATCAGTTATTATGACAGAAAAATAGGAGCAAACAAGACGCATGCCTTCTAGTAGCTTTCATTACTTAATTTTAATGTTAACCTTGAAAGTTATAAGTTAATGATGTTCTACTCTTTGCATTCTGTAGTATTATCAACAGATGTTAAAATATCTTTGTGAAGCAGCTAGGTATAGATTTTAAGAGCTATTCATGTGGAATCAGTAGGTAGGAACTCTTGCCTCTTAATAGCTATGCAATGTTGGGCAACCTGTTTAGTTTATGACTGAATTCTCACAAGTGTAAAATGGGGATAATAGTCATAACTGAGTATAGTTTGTTATGAGACTGGATGCCTTGTACATATACCACACATTAAATAAATATGATCTGTTAATAGGGAAAGTTGCTGGGTATTTACTTTCCATAATTCTTTCCATAAATTTTATTTAATTTCGAAAATTCTAAAGAATATAATTCTTTCCATAATTCATTATAATTTTATAATTACTTTATAATATATCCTTATGATATGTCCTTAATTTTATTTATTTGAAACAGCCTTTTAAATCTCCTAGTTGTATTTCCTTTAAGGATCTTGAGGGCACTGATAATTACCTTGGGCAGTATTCACATCCACAGGTGAAGTTTCTACCAAGACCTTATTGCCTTTCTAAGCAAATGTTTGTTTTTATTTAATAAATTTTGTTGAGCTGTGTATATACAAATATGGAAACTCTTGGGTATGAGGGCTCATCAATTTCAGTATTTAGTTTCACTGTGAGTGCATCAAGCCAACATGGTGGTGGGGGTGGCAGTGAAATGAACCAGTTTATTATTTCAGACTTGTTACTCTCTGATACCTTAAGAGTCCATAGGGTAATGGAAAGTAACTCCTTTTGTAGTAGTCTAGTTATTTCCTTCCAACAATAGTAATAATGCCACCAAATCCTCACTGAGTGTGCTGATAAACCAGATCTCCAGAAATGAACACCTTGTGTTACAGTATTGGCCAATGTTAAGAGTATAAATACTCCCAACATGTTTGATTTCAAGGTACATAACTTAACAGCCAGTTTACAAAATTCCTGGAAATTGAGCAGGACTCTTGTTAGTTGGCTTCAGCTTATCAGGACAGATTCTTTGATCTCATCTCTCAGAGCTGCCCTCTAGTTGATTGCCTTCCGGTAAAGTAAAATTCCCCTTCTTTAGGATACCCTCTTTCTTTTCTCCCCCCCCCCCCTTGTCTTGCTGACTTCTTAGGTTTCCTTTCAGATGCTGTGCAGATTTTATTGACTTAGTTTTGGTCCTTGTCTGATTTTTCAGTAGTAGGGTGGTGCAGTGGGGAAGCAGAGGGAGAGGGAGGGGGAGCCATGCAACATAGAAGTCTTGCTCATTCCTTAACATACAAATGGTTTAGTCTGTTGTAATTCCTTAATGTAGCCTTCATGGTTCTGTGTGGTCTCATCCCAATTTATTTTTCCATTGTGAGTGGTTATAACGTTCCATCCTGAAAATGTGTAACGCCTTCATCCATATACAACTTATTTAAGTTCCTTGAAAGTACAACGTTCTCTCTTCCAGGATCTCCTACAAGGAGCTCTCTCTCTGCCTAGGAAGCTCTTCACCTTTCTTCCCCTCTTCTTCAGTTTTCATCCAGGTAAACACTCTTCAGCCTCACAGCTCAAGAACACTCCCCTCCCTGTGATGACCCAAATTAAGGTTATCCTTTGGTGATCTTGCACACCCTGATACTTAACTCTGTCAAACCATTTTTTGTATCTCAGTCATTTCTCAACACAGAGATGAGTGCTTGAAAGGCACTACATGTATATTTGCCAAATGAGAAACCATGGCCTTTGAGGGCACTTAGAGATTAGGAATCGGGAGATCGTGCATCATTTGGGGCAAGTCAGAAGATCTTTAAGACTTTGTTTTTTTCATCTATACAAACTTGTTTCTGTTTTTACGTTTTCAGGAACTCCCAGCTCACATGTGCTTTGATGATCAGTGTCAAAGTGTAACATTTAACATAGCCCTTTGGGCCTGAATTCCTTTAAGACCTGAGAGGCAACCTTGTGCCATGGTTTGTAAGTGTGGACTCTGGATTTAAACTGTCTCAATACAAATCCCAGCACTGTTACTTCTGACAAGGTGCTTGGTGTCCTCTCCTATGAAGTAGAGATGATTATAGAACCTTCCTAATAAGTTAGGGAGAAGAACTGAGTCAGTGCATATAAACAGGACTTCCATCTTTTTTCACTCACCGATAGTGTTCTTTCCCTCCTCTCCTGATAACACTACTTGGTGTAATTCCTTCTCTGCCTTCTTGGAGATAGTACAGCATTGGATTGGCTGCCGGCCGTTAGCACAACGATTTTGAGAAAGCATGGAATGGTTTTTTTTGTTCTCCTGTTTCCTCTCAGCATTGAGCTGCTTCGTGTACATTGGCAATTTTATTTTTCAAACAAGTACTCTTGCCCTGTATCCAAAATAACTTTTCGAATTAAGGTAGTGATGTGTTCCATTCTCAGGGGTAATTATCTGTAATGCTTTATTTTTAGAGTAATATCCAGTAATTTTCAGAAGCTGGAGCTTGTCATAAAATCATTGAAAGATAAGTAATTTTCTTCTAACTACTCCAGGAGAGTAGCTCAATTGATTCCAATCATGCTTGAGAAGGGAGTTTAGCATTCAGGTTGCCAGTTTATACACACAGTGAGGATAAGTATGTTATGAACTGTCTGAGATTTGGGGTGGGGAGGGAACTATGAGGAAATAGGCAAATGAGAGAAACTTACTAGAAAATCTGGTTCCAGTAAATAGGACATACTTCTTCTACTGAAGGAAGGAAATGACTTTTACATCCATGGAACATCTGAAACTTCTCTAAGCCAGGGAACCCGACCTCCTCATGAATGAGGCGGGGAGAAAAGAGAGTCCATGTCTTCGACAAATCACCTCCAAATTATTGTGGTATCTTTTTGAGGGCATGGGGAACAAAGATCACACCTTCTATATACAGTGTGCTAAAGACTAGAGACCAGAAGGGGCATGGCTGGTGCCTCACAAACAGAAGACTGGCCAGTATGGGCAGCACATGTTAAGTAGGTAGAAGTGTAGAATACAAGATGAGACCAGTGAAACGGGCCAGACCTCGGATCTTCTAAACCACAGTGAGGATTTGAGATTGTGTTATAAAAGTCGTGGGAAACCTTCGGAAAATTTAGGCAGAGGAGTGGAAGTGACTTAGGTTTAAAAGCTCATTCCTGCTCTAGGGAAGAAAAAGGGGTGGGGTCAGCCCAAGATGGGTTGATGAGAGACCGTTGAGAAGGTTGTAGAAATATTCAGACAAGTGGAGATGTGCTTTTAGGGGCTCCTTCTAGGAGAGGAGAGTGGACAGTAGATGGAGAAGCCACCACCATGTGAGAGGCATTGCAGATAAGCTGCTGAGTGGCAGTTGTCCTGGATGCTTAGCAGGATTATGTGTGGCTCTTCATGTGAAAACATTGAGAAAAGCAGCGTGTATTCTGTGTGTATGCACGCACGTGCGTGTATTGACGAGGTAGAGTGTATAACCTTGCCTTAACTGTATTTGTTAAAACTGGAGGCTACATGTAGAATTGTTTTTATGCTTTCTTATGTAATTGTGAAGGAGTTCAAGGATTGACCCATTTATTCTCCTTTTTAATAAACCATTTTTCCTCTTAGAAATTTCTCAACTTAGAACTTTCAGTAAGCAAGCTATAAAATTGAGATAGAAGTTTTTGGACTTCAGCCAAATGGTTCATGTAAGTTCATGAACGTCACTTGGTGCCAGATGGCTAAGAACAATTATCAGGCATTGCTTTCAACTGTGATGTTTTCAGAGAACTTTATGATAAGCGACTAATTTAACTTCACATTTGCTTAGTAAGAAGTGAAGGGAAAAAATAATAGCTATCTAAGGCACAATTATGTAACTCATACAGCTCTGTGGGTTCTTAAAAAATATTAAGTGTAGTGACTTAGCTTCTACTGTGGTGGGAAATAGATGGTTCGGAAATGCTTAGGACCAGCAAACCTGTATTTCCCCGTACTTCATGCCTAGACTTATGGAATTGTTTGGATTTTGTGTTTGTTTTGAAAATCCAAACAGGATGCTAGACCTGTCTTGTACTCTTTTCTCCTTTCAAAACTGCGGGTATTCTTATGCCTCCTTCACAGTGTGGAAAACTGAGGCTGGATGAGTAGGTCGATTGCTTTAAGTTTGCGGAACAGGGATTTGATTCAAAGGTTTGAGTGACTCTGTAGTCTTTGTTTTGAAATTAGATGACAGCTTTCCTCTCCTTGCTGAGGCTACAAGGCTCTTCCTCTCCCTAGCCAGGCCCTTGGCTGGCCCACAATGTGTATCTGTGTTGTTTTATAAACTTTCCATAATCTACCTCTTGATGGGGCTAAATATGTTTCTAAATCTAATCTTTCTGGTTTCTAACGTGATTTCAGTGAAAGCTTATTTCCAATGCAATGGTTTTGCAATTATAGTGGAGTCTCAGCTTATGTGCATTTAATTTATGCAAATTCAACTGTACGTGCATAGCAAATAAAAAGAGAGCCATTTACATAGTGCAGAGGATTCTGTCCCCTGTTCCATGCAGTGGGCACATGCCACAGAAGAAGAGAGACTTTATTCTGCTGTTCTCAGTGTCTGTCCCAGTCTTTGGCCGCCCTGTAGGGTGAGAATTTGGTCTGAGTGAAGTTCTATCCCTTAATCATACTTACTTTTCACACTCTAAGGCCCGTAAGATGAGTCTTCACTTTGATTGTTCAACTAAAGAAGTGTGTGGTACAAAACAGAAGGAAGGTTTTTTTGTTTTCCCCTCTGGATCTGTTCATTTAACAAATACTAAATCAGCATTTATTATGTAGCAGCACTGTTCTAGGCGCTAGGAATACTACTGCGGATACAGTGAACTACTAGAATAGATTACCTGCCCTCACAGAAATTAGAGCGTAGTGGCTTCTGAAATCTATCAGTTAATGTGCCACCTTCCTAAGATATTTTGAAGAATGATGTTGGTTTTATGTGGTTTTCACTTTGCTGATTTTTAACATTAAATCCCTCTGTCCAGCCAGTTTGAAGACACTTGGGCACTTTTTTAGAAACCTAAACATATTCTTCATGATCTAGTGATTATGCTCCAAAGAGTGAAAACTTAAGTCCATAATACAGAAACCTGCTCCTGAGTGTTTAGAGAAGAGTTATTCATGATTGCCCAAACTTGGAAGCAACCAAGATGCCTTTCCGGAGGTGAATGGGTACAGAAACTGTGGTACATCCAGACAATGGAATATGACTCAGTGCTCTAATGAAATGAGCTGTCAAACCATGAAAAGAACTGGAGAAGACTTAAATGTGGATTACTAAATGACAGAAACCAATTTGAAAAGGCTACGTACTGTGGGATTCCAACCAAATGACATTCTGGAAAAAGTAAAACTATAGCGATATTTAAAATCTTAGTGGTTGTCAGGGATTAGAGGGAAGGGAGGGACAGACAGATGGAGCGCAGGGGATTTTTAGGACGATGGAAATATTCTGTATAAATACTGTTACGATGTATAAATACCTGCCATGAAACATTTGTCAAAGCCTATGAATGTGTAAAACCAAGAGGGAAGCCTATGGTAACCTATTGACTTGGGGTGGTGATGATGTATCAGTGTAATGGCTCATTGATAGGAACAGATGGACCACTGATTCAGGATGTTGCGGATGGGAGTGGCCATGAGTGCTTAGGAGGAGGAAACATATGAGAACCCTCTGCACTCCCTGCTCCAGTTTGTTGTCAGCCTAAAACTGCTGTTATAGTCAGTCTCTCTCTCTCTCTCTCTCTCTCTCTCTCTCTCTCTCTCTCCCTCCCTCCCCCTCCCCCCCCCCCCCCCACTGGTACTCTCTCTTTCTCAACAAATAAGCATTAAAAAAATAAACCCCTTGTTCCTCTCAGGCACCCCCACATAAGCCACAACTCCTTATGTGTCCTGTATATTCTTACTAGTTTTTTGATAATAGATAGAATGCAGGTGTATAGTTGTGCCAGTATCATAGAAACATTTGGAAAGATGCTATTTGGTAAGACATGGTCCTTCAAGATGGGAATCGGGCAGTAGAGAACTGGATCCTTGTTGCTCATCTGGCCCCAATCACTTTTGTGACTTTGGACAAGCCACTTAAGTCATCTGCAAAGTAGTAGATCTGACTGGCTGGTCCCTATGATCCTGTCCAGTCCTTTTCTTTGAAATATTTTTAACTGGATGATTTCGACTTGGTCCTAATTATTTAACAGTGTTACGGTAACATCGCTCCAATGTCACGAATTACAGGTCATATTTTTATTCCTTTAAAAAGTAAAAATATTTAAAGGTATAAAGGTGGATAGTATTACAGTGCGCTCTTCTGTGGGCTTCCTCATAGGGTGGATTCCTACTACCTCTTACATAATTCTTTGGAAATGGCTACAAAATTGTTCTTACATTTATGGTGAAAGTAAAACTATTTTACACTGTGGGACACCCTTTGCTTTTAGAGGTCACTTTGGAGAAAGTATTCAATATGACCTAACAGAGATCACAGGACAGTCCATTTATTTTCAGTTTTTATAATATTTTATTGTATAAGGTTACATTTTTTTAAATTAAGGAAAATCATAAAATGAACAGTTGTGTGTCTATCACCCAGCATGGCAAATCCTAAGATTTTGCAATATTTGCTTCCCAATTGTTGAAGTAATAAAATACTAATGGTTAAAGTTTCATATGCAAAAAAAAATTTTTTTAAAGATTTTTGAAAACATTATTTTGAGAGACAGCAAGCCAGAGAGAGGGGGAGAGGGAGAGAATCTCAAGCAGGCTTCACGCTCAGTGTGGAGCCTGATATGGGACTTGATCCCACGACACTGGAGTCATGGCCTGAGCCAAAATCAAGAGTCCAACGCTCAACCAACAGAGCCATCCAGGTGCCCTGGAAAAAAATTGTTTTTAAAATGAATTTCCCAGGGAGCCTGGGTGGCTCTGTCTGTTAAGCATCCGACTTCTGCTCAGGTCATCATCTCAAGGTTCATGAATTCAAGCCCCGCGTCAGGCTCTCTGCTGACAGCTCAGAGCCTGGATCCTGCTTTGGATTCTGTGTCTCCCTCTCTCTCTGCCCTCCCCTACTCCTGCTCTGTCTCTCTCTCAAAAATAAAACTAAACAATTAAAAATAAAATGAATTTCCCATTTCTGTTTGTAAGTGTGTCACACACTCATTAAGAGGAAAAAAATAATGAGAATTAAAGAGGTCAAAATCCTACATAATTTTACCACCTAGAGACAACTAGTACCATTTTTATCACATTCCTTTGTTTAAAAAGTTGCTGTATGTTGGGGAACCTGGGTGGCGCAGTCGGTTAAGCATCTGACTCTTGATCTTGGCCCAAGTCATGATCTTGCAGTTCGTGGTTTCAAGCCCCGCATCGGCCTCTGCACTGATAGTGCAGAGCTTGGTTGGGATTCTGTCTCTCTCTGCTCCTCCCCTCTCTCTGCTCCTCCCCTCTCTCTGCTCCTCCCCTCTCTCTGCTCCTCTCTCTCTGCTCCTCTCTCTCTGCTCCTCCCCTGCTTGTGCTCTCTCTCTCTCTCTTAAAATAAATAAATAAACTTAAATATTTTTTTTTAAGTTGCTCTATATGGTTTTATCTGGCAGATAGTTCCCCTTATTTTATTATGGAAACTTAAATTTTAAAATAGAGGGAACAGGGTAATGAAATCCTAGGTAACCATAAATGAACTGTAAGACTTGCAAATTCATTAGCAGTCTTGTTTCATACATCACCCAGACCTCACTCGAGCAAATTCCTACCCATAACCTTCTTCCTTCAATATTGCTGTGTTCATCTCTAAATGGTAACATCCTTTTTATAAATTAAACAATGTCATTCTTATACCAAAGATATTATTTTGTACTAGCAAATACCTAGTCTTTTTTGAAGTGACTGCTGACATTTTTTTACTTTCACTTTGTGTCTCAAGATCCAAATCCCTTTCAGCCCTCAAAAGTGACTGTCTTTCTGAAGTTTCTCTTAATCCATAGGTTCCCATCACTCTTCTCCTTGTGATTTATTTGTTGAAGATGATCTTGTTCTTGATCCTGCAGACAGTTCCACAGCCTGGATGCTGCTCATTGTATCCCTCTGTTGTGTAAGCAAATTCCTTGGTCATGTGTATTTCCTTTAAGCTAGCAAGTTTAATTCAGGTCACATGTTTTTGGCTAGACTGCTTCCTAGGTGAAGCTATTGTGCATCCATAAGGAGGCACCTTTTATCTTTCTTTTGTAATATTAGCACCCATTGGTGATTATTACCTGGATGCATTATTTCATTAGGGGTTAAACAGTGGAGACACTCTACTTTTTTTATTTTGTTTTCATTTTTTGGTGAGAAACTTCTACAAATGGTAACTTCTTTTCTTCAGTATTTGATTATACGTCCTAAGGAAAGGCAGGACAGAAGGTTGATTTCCATTTATTTACTATTTTCAAAGTAATGATGTGGTTCTCCAGTGTCTTCCAAAGATGACCAGTAAGATTTTTTTTTCTTCTTAGTATCATTATAAACTCACTGATTTAAATATATCTGTGGTATTTTCATTCTTTGCAGTATTAGGATCATTTATGTTCTAATTTTCTCATGTGTAATTTGGATTTCTTATTATGAGTGTTGCTGAGTTCATGGGCTATTTGCATGTTTTTTTCTTGTAAACTTCCTGTTGATATCCCTTGCCTATTTTTCTAGACACTTATTAGTATTTTTCTTTTCTATCTTTATAAGGTATTTAGATTGGGAATAGTAACTCTTTTATCCTACAAAATGAAAAGATTACCCCTCAAAAACTCATGTAAGCAATATAAGGAGAAAAACATGGGCAGTTTTTATCATAGACAAACATGAGTTCATGACCCATCAGGAAAGACTCTAGGGGTGGTTGGAAGCCCAGAGCCTAGACTCACTGTCCAGGGTTCCAGTCCATACTCTGTACTGTGGCACAACTTGCTTGAATACTCTGAGCCTTCTCCTTCTCCATATGCAAAAAGAGAATCCCAATAGCACTGCTTCATTTTGGAGCATTTCTTGAGCAAATGTAAGCTCAGAACAGTGCTGGTACCTATGAGCTCAATAGCTAATCATTTCTGAGACTTTGATTACTTAACAAAACCAATGATAATGTGTTATGCTTTTATTAACATCTTGGGGGTTGGACAATAATTCTGCCCCTCTCATTCTCAGGTGATTTGGGTTTATCCAATGCCTCAGTCATTCCCTAGACTGGCCTTCCCTCTTTGCCACCACAGAATTAGCAAGGAAAAGGTATAACTTGCTTTGGAGATCAATCAGTGAAGGAGATCAAACATAAATGGTTAATATATGTCCACATACAGATATAATGCCTATGCAATGTCTCCATGTTACATTCTTACTCTGTTCCTCAAAGAAAGAAACATGACGCAGATAGATTTGATGTTCTCAATGTCTTGTTCTAGTAGTTAAGGCACGAACGTAATGTTGCACGTAATATTTTTCACCTCCTAAAATCCTTGTAAGAGCTAGTTGAGGTGTTGTTATGCCCTTTTAATAAGAAAATTCATACCACTATGAATTATAACATAAGTACATTATATTAATTCAAACGTACCATCATTGTATTAAAGTTATTCCTCAAAAAGAACGCTTTGAGATATGTATTATGACTTCTGTCTTGCAGATGAAGCACTGAGACGTAAAAAGCATGTCCAAAGATACAGATAGTGGGCAGCTGAGCCAGGAATCAAACCCATGCAGGGATCTGATACTTTCAGCCAGTATGACCTTTGCAGTTTATGGTAACAAGGCAAGACAGTGTCCATGTTTACAGCCTCTTAGAATGACACGTTTTTGCTGAGCACCCTTGAGTGTTCGTGGTGTCATAATCTTGTGGATCCAACTTCTATATGTCACCAAGAGCAGGAGATCAGAGACTGGGGTTCCAGGGATGAGGTGATGCTTTCTTATATTTTCTTTACTGTGTTAGTATCTAGAGGTAGATGGAAAGCTGCCACTTAAAATGGCCCCTGGTAACTTAACTACTGGTTCACTGAGGCATGTACTCAAGCTGTGTCTCCATGCTAACATATAAGAGGGGTGTGATAAATTCACCACTGGCTGGGTTTGAGGTGGCTTAGGAAGCCTGCTGTCTGGATTTGAGACCACGTGAGGTACTGTGCTGCCACTGTGAATTTTGTTGGGATCTACAAGGTCGGATGGTCCATAGACATGTGTGGAAGTTGATGGAGAGTTTGAATACATGAGTCATGCAAAGAGCAGGTGTATTTAAGAAATCGTATATATACTTGCTATTAGGCTGGGAACAAAGACGGCTTCTCTGGTGACAGTGATACATTTCCTAAAGCAAAGGTGAACCTGTATTTGTAGATAGCGAAAATAGCAAATGTCAGACTGGGAGAAATAGTGGATAGGTGCATATGGAAAGGGGTGAGGGTGGGCATCTATCCTTCGATGAATGTTAAATTTTAAAAGCACATCTTGTGGGCCACCGCTGTTTCTGCCTACAGACTGTCAGTGTCTGACCCTCTTGATGAAGTTGGAGATAAATCATTTGTTAACTAGCCAAAGAAAAATGCAGATGAACAATGAGCCCAAAAGCTAGCAAATTCTTTCAAGTTTTATTATAATGTTCAGTGGCATTTCTTCTAGAGTCCCTTTGATTTCACTATTCAATTCTTTTAAATGTTTATTTTGAGAGAGCGAGTGAGCATAGCATGCACGTAAGCAGGGGCATAGACGAGAGTCCCAAGCAGGCTCCATGCTGCCAGCACAGAGCCTGACAACTGGGGCACAATCTCACTAGCCGTGAGATCATGACCTGAGCTGAAATCAAGAGCTGGACACTCAACCGATTGAGCCGCCCAGGCTCTCCTCACCATTCAATGCAAAAGGCTCACCAGGTAAGAAAATGAGGTGTTAATGAGTTGGCAAGAGATCAGGTATCTGAAAGTCATTAGATATATCCTATTATCCTTAAAATCCAGTGACACAAATATTCTTCATTTATTCCCTAGTAATTTCATGGTTTGGTGTCCAGATTAGGAATAAATAGAAGACTTCCAGATTTAGCCCAAAGGTAGTGATTGCAGTTACAGATGAGCACCCAGATCTCCAAAATATTTTATGTTTCACCGACCCAAAGCTGTTTCAATAAAGTTAGCTGGTAGGAAGTGTAATTAATATTTTAGAAACTGAGTCCACTACCAGTGGTGACTGGGTGCAGGGCATCTGCTGTTCAGGAGGCAACTGTTCCAACATGGGGTGTGACCTCCTCTATGGCTTTGGAAGAAACCTGCCCTCTCCTGTATCTGGGTGCTTTCACTCTGTCTGGCAGAAACCCAGCCGGGCCAGTCTTCCCACTTAGGTGCTTAGGAGACTGACTGAATTCTTTCCTTGAAGATCAGACTGCGGCATTTCTGAGCGTCAAAACTCCCCTTAACCAGATCTAAAATCTAGGAAAGAATCCTTTGTGATTTTCAGTGTATTTGGAGAACACCGAGAAGCTCCAGGGTTGGTTCTGAGTTAAATCCTGTCACTTTCTAGTTGCGGGATCCCACGCACATTACTTTAATGACGTCTTCGTATGCAAATGGAGGTAATGAACATGTGACGCATTGCTGGCAAACACGAGTGCCACGTGTATGTCTGTGAGGTGCAGCCTTGGACACATACATGGTTTGTGTATAATCACAGTGCTTCTCCTTGAAAGGGAAGTCTTCTAGGGCAGTGCTTCTCCAGTTCCTGGTAAAACCCAGCCTAGTTCATTGGATTTAAATTCACGGTTCATCCCTTCCCCCTGGCCCGCTTCCACTCAGAAATCTTATTCTAGATACACAGTTCCTAGTATCTTTATGTCCCTCTCCTACTCTGCCTCGTACTGCCCTCTCTGGCGAGTGTGTCTGGGTGCATTTGTGTTGTGTTGTACACTCACAGGAATCGTTATTAACTCAGCCCAATCATTAGAGAGCTGTGGTTCACACTCTGCCATCAGAACAGCCACTAATTGATGCCTCTTGAAAAATGACATATTCCCTGAAGCACTCAAGGCTGCCCAACAGGCAGAGATTACACCCACCTCTGTGATTAGCACTCTAACCATGCAGACGTTGGTGATTGAAGACACATGTTGTTCTTTCTTGACATTATTCCCTTTGGCAATATTCCTAGTATATCCTTTCTCAGTTTATTTTGCCATATAACAGCATTAATCCCATCACATTCCCGAAGATTTCAAAAAACGCTGATTTCTGCAGCTGTGTCCTTTGAGCCCAGTACCTTCTTACCATACCATCCGTGTAGCATTTTGTTAATGAATGGAATGCATACTTGTGGATTTGGTGGCTACTTTTTGTTTCTTTGCTGCAGGAGGGAAATAAACCAGGATCAACTGAGAAGAGGTGTGTGTTGGATGGGGGCTGGGCAGCAAACTAAGGAAATGAGCTTAATTCTTGAGAAAACCAAGAATTAGAGAGTTCTCTATAAAATCAGCAGAAATTAGGCTCTGTATAGCAGGACACTCTCTGTCACTACTTGAGACAATTCACAGCTTTGGAGGAGTTTGTCCAATCTTCCCATATCTGGGCAGAAGTTAAGAAATGGGAATAGACAACAAAAAACTGCTGGAGTAAAAGCTTCATGAGGATAGGAATGAAATCCTTATAATCTTCCCTGCCCTTAACAAAGTGCATGTCAATATTGTGTGTTCAAAAAACATGTGTTCGTAAATGCATTTCTGGGCAAGTCCTTCAGTGACTTAGTATGGAGTATACGTAACTTGTCCCTGAAGCATCCTAACTTATTATTGGGTTGTAGTGTAGTTAAACCTGAAAAGTAAGTGACATTTTCATGTTGTTACTACCTGCGCATAGTTTCCTAATATCAGTTAGGAAAAAAAGGAAGAAAGATGAATCCAGATAGAGACTCAAATTCTCAAAGCAGTCAGCACAATTTTCTTCATAACTCCATGTATCATTATGCCAAATGATAGCATTGTGTGCCTTCCAAATTGGGTTTCTTGGCTTTGGAATGCAGGAATAATTGTAGACTGTGGCTTTATGATTATCAGCCTAAAAGAATTCTAGGGACAAGATCATCCTCAGATTGCTGGTCATCAGCAAAAGGATAAGAAAAGAACCAGAGAACTTGAGTGTCTCATGTCGCAGATTTCTGCCATCTGCCCTTAGAAAATAGGGGCAGTTGGGGTAAAGCCTTTCCAGAGAAAGTCATCAGGGGCCACAAAAGCAGTTGCGTGTGATGAAAGATGGAGAAGATTAAGACTCTGCAGGCAGGTAGAGAAAAACTTGAAATTTCATGCAGGATGGTGGCCTGCAATCATGCAAAATAAAAATTAAGAGCAACAAATATTGAGTCCTTAGGCCCTGCACAGTAACAGGTGATTCACCTATGTTACCTTGTTTGATTTCCATAAACCCCATATAGAGACAGCTATTTCTATCCACTCGCTTTGATAGAAAAATGATTTTTAGACAGGTGGAGTGTCTTGGTTCAGAGTTTCACAGTGGTGGAAACAGGATGTGAATGCTAGCACTGTCCTGAACCCTAGTTCTTAAATATTGCACCATGCTTTGTAACCAGTCTTCGACTACTCAGAATGACGAAGCCTTTTACTAATTACAAAGGAAAGCAATCAATTTTGGGGGAGAGAGAACCTCTTTGAAGGGCATGTATTTTAGCTCAGCGAGCATCAGGATCTCAGGAAGGGGAAAGGATCCCACTAAAGGCACTCGGTGCGTTGGTGGCCCAACTAGCCTCAGATCCATAGTCCTTTGATTCCTGCCCCACACCTTTTCCCTAAACCTATTTCTCCTCTTGCCTTTATCTAATCTTGGATCCCTTTTCCTCATATTCACTCAAGAAAGGCAGGGACTGAAATTTGAGGGAGGGACAAAAAATAAGTGTAGAGGAAAGGCAGTGGAAACTGAGAAAGATGAGGTGAAGGTTAATAGTGAGAATGCTACATAAGGGTGAAAGCAGAGCCATCCCACTATGTGAAATATATTCTCTTGAGTTTCTAGAAAACCTTTGGGCTCTTCAAATATAAAATACATCTTCTGTGTCACCTGCCGGGCTGTACTGAACCTATTCCTAATGCCAACACTAATCGGTCCTCATGTAGCTGTGATTACATAGTATCAGGAATACTGGAGACAGATGCTTTTGGTTTAAACCTGGCTCAGCCATTTATCATCTGAGTGGCCTCGAGAAGGTTTATGTAACCTTCCTGTTCGTTCGTTTGTGCGTTCGTTCATTCATTCATTCATTCATTCAAAAATATATGTTGAGCTCCATGTTGGTGCTAGGCTGTACATGAAGTGCTGGAGATCCAGCAGGATACCAGGGATAAAATGTCTTGTCTGCATGGAACTTGTGTGTTACTGGGAAAAGGTAGATAATTGAGTAAACCATGTAGTATATGAGCAGGTCTTTACCAATTTGTAAACAGTGAAGGGGGATGAGGAGATGTTGTCAGGGTTTACTATTACCAGCAATTGTGAAAAGGTCACACTGGAAGGAAGATATAAAGTAATGAGGGGAGAAAAAGCCTTCCAGGTAAGGGGAAGGTGCCCAAGTCTGCAGTACAGCTAGAGGAATAGTTGGGAGGCCAAGGTGGCTGGAGAGGAGTCAGTGAGGGTGAGGGTAGGAGATAAAGACGGTGGTAACAGAGCTGTGTCATGTGGAGCCTTTTCGGCCGGTATAATGACTTTGACTTTGGTTCTGAGTGAGGTGGAAGGTTTTGAGCAGGGGAGTGTCATGGTCTTACTCAGGGGTCTAGTTGAGAGTGACAGCCATGGCTTGAGCATGAGCATACCTGCTGTGCAACCTTATAGATCTATAATGATGCCAGGAAGCAGTGTGAGTGAAGGAGAAGGTAAAGTGGTCAGCTTTTGGATTTATCCTGATGATAAAACCACTGAATTTTGAAGAGAACATGGGGTATGTATGAGAGAGAGGAGTCAAGGTTGACTGGCAGGGTTTGCACCTGACCAGCAGGGTGAATAAAATTGCCTTTGAGAAGGAATAAATTAGGAAGAGTGTGAGCCTCACTTTTTTTATTCAGAGGGTGTTGTATGGGTAATAGAATCAGGACTTCACTTTGGGCATGTCCTGACATGTCTGTCAGAATTCCAAGCAGAGTTGTTGGATAGGCCGTCGATCTGAGAGTCTGGAGTTCAGCGAAGTACCTGGGCCAGGAGATGATCTCAGAGTTGTCAGGGTATAAATAGTTTCCTGAGCCTTGGAGTTCGGGGATGCCCCTGCTGAGTCAGTTCACAGAGAAGATAGTTTCAGGACTGAGTTCCAAGATGCTCTTATCTTGAACATTGTAAGAGAGGGGACTCACAGAGGTAGCCACGATGGAGTGGCCAGTGATGACAGGCAAGTTTGGTATCTTAAAAGCCAGGGGAGGGAACTGTCTCAAAGTGAAGAAGGGATGCATTGTCCCCTTTTGTCTCATTTTAACATAGACCACAGTGTGAAGCACGTTTGCTTGTTTTTATTCAAGATTTGCTTGATTCACTGGTGCAAATATGCCACCAGTAATGAATTATCTTGGGAAAAAAATCTCTTTTTTAGTTTCCCTATGAAGTGAAATGAGCAAATTTGGTTATTTGTGTCCTAAAAAATCTGCCAGCCTTGATGCAGTGTGACCTTTTCTGCTTTTGTATGATTACTCAAGTCTAATCAAGACTGAATCCATTCAGGTATTATTTGTATTTATGCCAATCAGAATTTAATGTGTCTTCTGTTTAGTCTATTCAAGTCAAATGCTTTAGAATTTAATACCCTTGTTGAAGGTCCGGTTTAGGTTTCATTTATGAATATCTTCTTTCTCTTATGATGTTTTGTGGTTTTTTTTTGTTTTTTTTGTTTTTTTTGTTTTTTGCTGTTGTTGTTTTTGTAGCCGTGGAAGAAACCTCCATCTTCAGAAGGCAGTACTGGAACCCGTGTGGAGGTTAAGAACACTATCCCGTTGGTGGTGGCCTGAGGAGACTATCTCAACCCCAATGTTGCCCTGAAATTTGTGTTCAAGATTCAAGAAGATTAGGACTGCTAAGGTATGGAACTTTGATCTTGAGATCTATATGTATGTATACACATACATTTAAGGATATATATATATATATATATATATATATATATATATATATATATATACACACACACACACACACACACACATACATGTGTGTATATATATATATGTGTGTGTGTGTGTGTGTGTGTGTATATGTGTATATATATTTATATATGTGTATATATGTATATACACATACCCCTCTTCATACCCCATTTCTCTTTCCTTTCTCCTTTCCTCTTTTCGAGCAATGATCTTCTCTCTTGCTACTAACTTTTGGGATGTGGTGGGATGAATAAAGGTACAGTGAGAGAAGCCAAAGTCCACGTGGTCTCCATAATAATGAAGTGACCAGAGGGGAGTGAGACCAGGCATGGGGAGAGGTGTGTGCAGGTGTCTGTGATAGAAAGAAAAGTGAAATGGATCCAGGCGCCTATGTGATAGGACTTCAGGTACAGAGATGAATGAAGAAGGTGTGCTGTGGAATACACTGGTAATTCCTACTTTCAGTGTCCACAGGACACTTTTGGCAAAGCTTTGTATTATTTCTTAATATCTTTGGGAGGACCTGCCTTAATATTTATTTTGGATACATACCAATGTTGAGGCAAGTTTGAATAAGGAGATTCCATTTTTTTTTATGGTTGCAGTGATAATCACTGTGTACATATACAGGCATATGTGTAATACATATGTATTATATATGTATATTGTATTATAATATAATACATATGTATATATATTATATATTATAACACATATATATTATAATACATATGTATACATACATATGTATTATATATATATACTATATATATATATACATATATATATATATATATATATATATAATTTGTGGAGTGGTGTGTAAACTCTCTCTCTCTCATTCTCTCTCTCTCTGGATGGTGAGAGAGGAACAGATGGAGGGAGGAGAGAGAGAAACCTACAGAAACTACCATTAATGGCACATTTACTGTGTTAGGCATTGTTCTGTAAGCTCGGGGGGAAAATCACAAGTATAAGTGATAACAGCCATCTGGAATAGGGATTTCTGTTCTGGGAAAACAAAAGAACTATAAGTAAAAAGGTTTTCTGAGACTCTGTACCAAGGAAGGGCCAATGGGCAGACACTCTCAGACATATTGGAGTTTACATCTCTATGCTCACTACTGTAGAGAATAGTAGTACAGCACACACAGCTGGGTAAGCCCTGTGGAAATGCGGTTTAACAGCCTGGGGCCACATGACATGTCTAAGAGAAACTGGAGAACATCTCCGACAATTCCATTGATAACTCATTGCTGTCATTTTAATTGCCTTCAAAGACAAAACCCTCATACCCCAAAGGCTTTGGAAATGGGGAGAACAGTTGTAGCTAAGGTGTTGGTTGGTTCCCTTCTCTGGCACAGAGGACTCCCATAGGTCAACAGCTGGGCAAGGTAGAGTTCTAGAGCTGATGAAAATCAAACACGTTCCAGCCTTAGGCCTGCTTTCATTGTATCTTCGACTTTCTCGCTGCTGAAAGAAATGTGGTAGATACTTTGCGTTGATTCTGAAAAGACCTTCTTTTAAGGAGGAAGTACATTTACTTTCTCTCCAGTTTTCGTAAAATCCTCCAAGGCCCGTGCAGAAATGATTAAGCTCTGATGCTCACGCTGCTCACAGCACCTCTGAAAAGAGTGCTGAGGGGCTGGTGACAGTGGGAGGGTGGCATTTGAAACTCCTCTCTTCCCTTTATTCGGGGGATTTGTTATGTTTTTCAAAGAAGGAAAAATAATTTATCTCCTTCACGAAGGGCACCTTCAAAGCAGTTCACATCTAAATATTATTTATGAATTAATTTCCCATTAACATGGTTTCAAAGGCTAACTAGGTAATTGAACAATCAGAAAAAGAAGTAACATCCCTTCTTTGGGTTCTTGCACAAATCCCAACATTCTGCCTAAGAGATGCATCATTGTGGTATGGCCCTCTGCTCGCATGTGCTTGATCTGTTGGAAAGAAAAGCTCAAAAAGCTGTTCTGTGCTAGTCATAAAAATCTAGAGAAGCGTGGGGGTTTGGGTTGGGATTTTGATGACTGAGTTCTTTGAGTGTGTTGATCTTCAGAACCTGCCTCTGTTCTGTCAGTAATATTCACCTAGACGCTAACCACTTAAAACATAAATTCAGAGAAAGTTTTAAAGGACTTGGCTGTAAAAATGTTCCTGGTTTAGAGACCAATCAACTCTTCAGGGGAAAATAAAACTTTCTCTGATTGTTGGCGGAGGCCACAGGGAGAAGAATGCGCTTTGCGGTGCGGGTACATCACGGGGCTAGATTCAGCTGTAGTGTGCGCAGGTATGTGCGTGCCCCTGCTCACAGACCAAAATTGAATTTCCAGGAAGGAAGGAGGAAGTGAGGCAGTGTTGGTACATCAATCTACTGTAATGTTTCCTGGCTCCCATGCTCCAGTGCATTCGGCAGATTTTTCAGATGTCTTTTCAAGTGAAGACAGTGTAAATTAGTGGCTGTGGTCACACACTTTAGAAAAGGCAAATCAAGCTTCTGTATGAACATTAGGAAAGCCATTTAATTTTTTTTTTTTTTGAAACCAGTGCTGCTCAAAGTGCAGCCCAGACACCAGCAGCCTCCACGTCACCTAAGCTTGTGAGCCATGCAAATTCTCAGGCCTTTCCCTAGACTTACTAAATCAGAACATCTTAAATTGAGGTCCAGGAATGTATGTTTCAACAAGTCTTCAAGAGAATTCATATGTCTTGCTAAAATTTGAAAACCACTGCTAACCCTGTTCCTTGAGCTCTGAAAAAAGAGTTTTAGAAAATCTTGGGTCTAAAAACTGGGGCACTCTCAGAAAATTGGTACACCTAAGTGTATGTGTATATGCGTATGTAAACACTCACACACATGTATTTATAAATACATCCATATGGCAATGAAAGAGAGAATAAAACCTTTATCAAATGCCAAAAGCAAAGTGTACTTGGCTTTCATTATTGCATCTGACATAAGGAAAAGTTAAAAAATAGATAATAATAAAAAGTAATGTTAGATTGGCTGCCATTGTAAATAAATGGATCAGTGGACCAGAATTCTGCATTAGACCCACACATGTGCAATCAGCTGGCCTTCAACAAGAGCACCACATGAGTTCAGTGGGATAAGAAAACTGCTTTAAGAAATAGTGCTGGAATACCTGGATATTTACTTGAAAAAATAAAGAATCTAAACCCCCACCTAGTCCCGGACATAAAAAGCAACTTGAGTCAAATTGCACACTGAACAATGAAAGCTAAAACAACAAACATAGTAGAAGAAAAATGAAAATACCTTTCTAACTTCAGAAGGCAGGTTTTCTTTTTTAAAGGACACAAAAGCACAAGACATAAGAGGGAAAAAATACACTGAACTTCATGAAAACTAAAAACATCTATTCACTGAAAAAAATTAAGAAAATAAAGAGATGCCCCACAAGACTGGGAGAGCATATTTGTAACACATGTATCTAACATGTACATAAAAAGCACTTCATACAGTAAGATATAGAATGGCCAATGAACAGAAGCGATGGCATCTGACATAACGTGTCATCAGTGTGATGCAAATTAAAAACGTAAGATCCCACTACATTACCTGTCAGAATGGCTAAGATTCAAGGCGTGCCAACACCAAAACTTAATCAGTCTTGACAAATGTTTTTCAAGACACAGAACCTTCTGTCACTGCAGAAATTTCCCTCATGTATGAGCAACTGGAGCTCTCATATGTAAAATGTTCCAACCACTTGGAAGAATTATCTGGCAGTTTCTTAGAAAGTTACACAATTGTCTTCCCCGAGGGCCAGATATTCTAGTCCTAAATATTTATTCAAGAGGCTTGAAAACCTTTGTTCACACCTGTTAATAGCAGCGTTTTTTAATAATAATTTCATGCTGAAAGTGACTCAGATGTCCACCAACAGGAAAATGGATCAGCTCTGGTATATTTGGAAAATGAAATGCTATTTAGCGATAAAAAGGAACATTCTACAGATAAACATAATAACATGAATGGATCTCAAAAATAGCATGATTAAAATTAGTTAAATAACAAAAAATACTTATTTTAGGATTTATGTGAAGTTGTAGAATGATCAGAACTCACCAATGATAGAAATTGTTCAGTGCTCAGTTCTGGTGTGATATGATTATCTACCTAATTTAGAATGGTACATGAGGGAAATTTCTGGAATGACAGAAAGGTTCTGTGTCTTGACAAACATTTATCAAAACTGATTAAATGGCACATTCACTAAGCATTTCATTATAGGTAAATCACGTACGTAAAAATGCATAAAATATTGTTTTTAAACTCCCATTTATTAAGTGCTTAGTCAGAAGTGCTATTTTTAGTATGTGGCCTCATTTAATCCTTGAAACAATTCTAGGCTTGGTGTGACTTTTCCTAATTGACAGATGGGGAAGTGCATCCTAAGAAATGATAATTAACTCCAAGACCTACTGCTTGGTTGCAGAAGCTGAATTCAAGGGTAGGTCCTGTTGTCTCCAAAACTCATCTTAGCCATCATGTTATACCTTTAGCGTAAGTGTCTCTGGCTCCATTTTAATTCTAGATCCACTGTGAAGGCAGTCTTCCCCTGGAAGAAGTTTCCAGAATGCCCAATGAAGGACACTAGTTATTAAATACATGAATTTGTTATTTTCTTGATAACTTTGTGGGAGAGGGTATACAAAGTGAATAGAAAATATTATTAGCACCCTCAGGGATCCTTGCTTTAGAGTATTCTAAAAAAGGCCTGTTTTGTCAGTGTGATCCTTTTGATTATGGAACATAATGTAAAGCAGTACCACAAAGTGTAAAATATGTGGTTTAGGAAACACTATGTAATGACAGGTAGAAGCACTGTCATTTAATCAAGAGCCCTAGAGTGAGCCTGCCTGGGTTCAAGTGTTGGCTCCTCCTCTTTCTGAATAAAGGACCAGTGGTGAGTCACTTAGCTCTCAGCCTCAGTTTCTTCATTTGTGGGATGAGGATGATTCTCATGTATTTTTGGTAGAGTTACAGTGACGATTAAGTGAAATCATGCTTGTAAAGTGCTAGTATGTGTTGGTTTCTTTTAATCTATATAAATATGAAGCTGCTGTTTTTGGTTTAAAGATCACATGAGCAATGACCTCCTGAGTAAGAGAATTAGCATTACCTTCCATTTAATGTGGCCTCTCTGAGTCAGTGTGTGTATTCCTGTGTACACTTAACTAAAGCTGAAAGCAAACTACTGTAGTTTTCTAACAACTGGATCATTTTAATTATAAAAATTGAGAAACTCTGGAAAAAGTTGATCCTGTTGTCAAAAAAAAAAGTTTAAATAGTATGTAGGAAATTGTATTGAAGGAGAGCTGTCATTAAATGTGGATGTTACAGTTTGTCCAGAGTGATTGAAAGGAAATCTGAAGCTACTTAACATGGCTAATGGATATCAGCAAGGTTAATTATCGTGGGAACACTGAAGAGCTGAATTTCTCTGTGTACATCTCTGATTTGTGGTACTGTCATATTATTATTATTTTTTTTTTGTGATACTTGGACATCAGTCTGTATTTTACCTGTGCTCTTGAAAGTCTCAATTTCCATGGTCAAATTTAAAATCCAGAGATACTACAAATAGGTGCAAGCTAACAGTGCTTTTCCTACAAAATACAAATTAGTTTATTACCACCTGCCTATGTCAGTAGAAAATCTCTACACACTTCTGAAAGATGTTATGAAAGGGAAATTTAAAACTGCTTTTGAGGATAGTTTTTGGTCATTGTTTCTGATTGTCACCACTAAGTGTGGGAAGGTGGGTGGCTTAGGAAAACTCTTCAGAAATTGTCAGGGTGTGTGTGATGTGTGTGTGTTTGTGTCTGTGTGTGTACAAACATGTATTTCCCTTTTGGAATATTTTTCCCCAATAAAGTCTTATGCCAGTTTTTGTACAAGTGTGAGTATTGATGTGGATCACTTGGGCACTTACCTGTTTCCTTCAGAAGTGGAAATGGTGGTTTCTGTATTTTGTGTGCCTCCCAGCACATTAGCAGAAAGGTGGCTAACTTATCAAGTCTTCTGACGGCCCTTCTCATAGTTTGCTTCAGCTCTCATTGGATTGCCCTTAACATTCATCACGCATCAACATTTCATCTCTGGTAATAAACATCTTGCTGTCAGAAATGAAAGCATTAGCAGAGATACTTCCTTGTGAAAGAAAGAGAATCTTGCTGGAGAGCCCAAGTGTTGCTTTCTGAAGCTGGCTTTATCTCTTTAAGCAATTTATTCCAACCACATTCTTGAGCAGAGGCGTCCTGCCGAGTTTGCTACTTGGTATCTGTAGGACACCTACCCACTTTTGCCGTTGGTTCTCAGTTTCCTCATATGGAAAATGGGGGTTCAGATCACATAAGCCTAAGGATATTCTCAATTTCAGTAAGTAGTCCAGTTTCACTTCAAATAAATGAGTAATTAATGGTATTACAGCTACATACTCTGGACCTGTTTGACACCTGTCTGTAAGGCTCAATTCTAAGATGGAATATGAAGGTCCAAACAGCTGGAGACGAAGAAATTTAAAACTTCTTCACCAAACTTCTTGTTGAATTTTGTTTTTGTGTAAGTTGTTACACATTTTTACTGGGTTCATTTAAACTAAACAAAACGGTTCAACCATTCTCCCACCTCTCACTCCCTGCCTCTTACAATCGCCAATCTGTTCTCCATGAGCTTGGGTGGTGGTTGTTGTTGTTGTTGTTGTTGTTGTTATTTTTTAAGTGAGATTATGCAGCGTTTGTCTTTCTGTGCCTCACTCATTTTCATTTGGTATAATGCCCTCAGTCTCTATTCACGTTGTTGCAAATGACAAAATGTCATTCTTTTATATGGCTGAGTGATGTTCCATTATGTATTGCTACCATAGCTTCTTCATCTGTGTATCCACTGACACTTGGGTTGTTTCCTTATCTTGACTATTGGAAATAATGCTGCAGTGAACATGGGGGGTGCACATGTCTTTTCCAATTATCTGGTTTTCTTCAGATAAACTCAGAAGTAGAATTGTTGGATCATAGGGTATTTCTTTTTTTATTTACTTTTTTAATGCTTATTTATTTTTGAGAGAGTGAGGGAACATGCAAGGGGCAGAGAGAGAGGGAGGCATAGCATCTGAAGCAGGCTCTATGCTATCAGCCCAGAGCCCAATGCGGGCCCTCGATCCCATGATCTGTGAGATCATGACCTGAGCTGAAACCAAGAGTCGGATGTTTAACTGACTGAGCCACTCAGGTGCCCTGGTATTTCTATTTTTAATTGTTTGAGCAATTTCCATACTGTTTTCCATATAGTTTGCACCAGTTTGCATTTCCATCAATAGTGCACAAGGGTTATCTTTTTTCCACATCCTCACCAATGCTTGATGTATCTTGTCTTTTTGGTAATAAGCATTCCAACAGATGGGAGGTGGTGTCATCTTCTTGTGGTTTTGATTTGTATTTCCCTGATGATTAGTGACCTTAAGGATGTTTTTGTGCCCCCATTGGGCATCTAGGTCTTTGGAAAAATGTTTATTCAGATCCGCCCATTTTTTAAATGAGATTTTTTGTGTGTTTGCTGTTGATTTGTAGAGGTTTTTTTTTTTTTTTAATCTCTTTTGAATATTAGTCCCATATCAGTCACATGATTTGTAATGATTTTCTCCCATTCAGCCTGTTGCCTTTTTATTTTGTTGATGGTTTCTTTGCTATGTAGGAGATTGTTAATTTGATGTCATCATACTTGTTTGTTTTTGCTTTTGCTGCACTTGTTCTTGGCGTTAGTTTTGAAAACATCATCACCGAGCTCTATGTCAAGGTGTCTTTTGGGTGGCAGTCAAAGAATTGGGGCTCCAGACTAGTACCTAAGCTCCTTCCTGGGAGACACTGGCAAGCTGGAGCGAGCAAGAGGCTACCAAGACAGTGTCCACAGCTTATGTTGTTTGAGAGGAACTCCCTAGGCCACTCAGTTGTGCCAAACCTGAAGTCTGCCTCTGCATCTGAAGCTCCATAACAAGGAAAACAGCCTCCTTCACAACAAGACTAGTGGCTATGCCTCAGTCCACTCTGCGCTACCCTGGGAGCAGTAGCCTACCAAGAGCCGTCTTGCCGATTACTACAGTCTTGTGGGACTTAGGAATGCAAGCCCCTCTGACCGCTAGGACCAGTGATCAAGGGGAGTCTCCTGGGTGTTAGCTGAAAAAAACCGGCACTAGATGCATACAAATCTCTCCCCTTCCATAGATGTGTTCTGGAACACAACAAGGTGAGCATGAAGATTGCGCCCACCCTTCAAGGTCTGTGGAAGGCCTTGATGTGAGTTTAATTAGAAGCCTGTTCCTCAGACCACAGTCATGATGATTAGCAGTAGACCTCCACAGAAAAGACCAGGCTGATGGGTCTGGTGCCTCTTGGTGTGCCCTGGGGGTGGCAGCTGTTTAAGAGCTCTTTCTCTGTTGGTTACAGTCCTTGGGGACCTATAAGCATAAACCCTACTAGCCACAAGGTAGGCAATGTAGAGGGGCCCCCTGGCAGCAGTCACACTAATTAGGGTGCCGGAAGGGGTTATGAGCTCCTTTCTGGGTGATGCAAGTTATATTCTCATGTGACCAGGAATACAAGCTCCCCATGGCATCCAGTGCTAGACAGTCTATCCCCTGAGCAGCAGCTGCCAAAATCAGGGCACCAGCTGCATGAAAAAGGCTCCCTTCTGGGTGCTCTAGCACAGCAAAGGGAGAGCATAAAGATGGGCACCTTCCAGTCTCAATCCACAGAGCGTTTTCCAGCACGTCTCAGACATGTGTGTTAAACTAGATGTCTGCCCTCCAGTCCAAGGTTTTAGTATAAGCAGGTAAGCCTCCTTCACTTGAAGTCCAGGTGCCATCAGCTGCCTCTGAGTTGGGCCCTGGGGAAAGTGAGTCAGAGCCCACTTTGTGGCCCTTTAAGAGATGTTTCTCAGATGCCACTCTCTTGAGAGTCTCTAGATATGAGTCGTGTTGGATTTCAAAACGACATGTTTTTGGCTTGACTCTTGAGTGCATGTCTTGAAAGTTGATGTGCATGATGGAGAGTTTGAATCCTTTGCTCCTCAGGGAGAAGCTTTGGGTTTTGGGTTAGCTTCCAGTGCCAGGGATGGCGTTGATGGTGAGATAGTGTCTCAGCATCTCTGACCGGCTTTCACGTAGTTTTCTTCTCATTTTCCTGATGTACGGTCATCACTCAGCCAGGCTGTAGGTATTTTAAGAGGAAATTGTTTCATATGTAGCTGTAGACTCCGTGTGTTCATGGCAGGAGGTTCAGAATCTTCCTGTGTCACCATCTTGAATGGGAACCTAGTTGTTGAATTTTTGCTCTCACTGTATACCCTGAGATGTTAGAATACCATTCAGAAAGTCTTCTTTGGGATATTTTACAGAGGGGGAAATTGAGGAACCAAGATATTAAGTAACTTTCTGGAAACCATCCCGGTAGAATAAGAAACTCTCTGATCTTTGGGTTAGGCCCTTAAAATGTGCGATGGGCCCAACTCCATTCACAGAATGTTTCATCCTGCCCTGAAGCTTACCCATTACAAGAAACCTGCTTCACTGCTCTTTGATTCTGCTTCCCAATGTGGTAGCACCTTTTTGCCTGTATGTTTTGTTTCTAATTCAAAGAGCTACCGTTTTAGGAATAGTCTCCTTTTGACAGTTGCTGAGGAAAAGATGTGTGTTTCTCCCCTTGAGCATGATGTTTTGCAGTCTGTCTGTTTACTTGAGCTGAATTTTACCCAAGGCCTTTGAAACTAACAAAATCTGAGTCGTTGCCGTGTTCAGAATCTTGTACAGATTGAGGTCGCCTTTGCCAGGTTAAAACACCTACACAAGCCCACCACTCTCACCAACAATGACAATGACAAAATGGCCCTTTTAACTTTTCCTGCAACTGGGCACGGTGTTTTTATAACTATGCAGATATAACCTAGGTTAGGAATCTACGAACTGCAAATTCGCAACTACCGATGATCTTTCTTCTCAGAAGGACTTTCTCTTCCACTTGCTTCTTCTTCCCCTTTGCTGCTAAACCTACCCCCCACTTTGCCATTTCTTTTTCATGACAGTTTTTCATATGTTCACACCAGCATTTTCTTGATCTTGAGCTTGAGTTGCAAAGGCGATCTATGCCTATCCCATGTTTGTTGTGAGGATCAGATGGGAATAATTGTGAAAATACTTTGAAAATCCCCCCTGAAGAACTGTCCAAAGACCTTGATGTGCAATACACAATCTTCCTGCTCGATTCTGTCTGTGCAGCAGCTCTTTCTGCTGTTCGCTCACCCTCTACGTACCCCCAGCCTTTGCACCTGCTGCAGTGACCTCAGTTTTCCTAGAAATGTGCTCTGTCTTTTTAAACCACCACTTCTTTGTACCTACTGGTCCTTTTGCCTATAGTGGCCATCCCTACTCCCCCACCAAAAAACAATCTGAAGCGTTACTCATTTTTTAAGATCCAATTCACTGGAAGCCTTCTGGGACTCCCCTGAGCCATGTGTCAGTTCTTCTCTGACTCCTTGGCACTTTATTTCAAGCCTTCATTATCACTGTTAGGATGAAAGAGGTCACTGTGCTTGTGTTTGGAAATCACTCTCCTTCAGTGGAATCCATCCTTGCTTTTCTGAATGTATCTGCGGCTTCCCAACTCTTCCCATAAAATGGTGAGTACTTAACAGGCATGGGAATGGATAGAGGGTGCTTAAGTATATCATAGACTGGATTCAGTTTAAACATAGGTCAGTTTCTCCTGGATGATTGGTTACTTTTGGATTGCTAAATTTTCTTTTTGGTTGTTTTCTATTTTTGTTGTTGGTTTCTATCTACTTCTGATTTTTCCATCCGTATAATCTTTTTTGGAGGTCTTCTATTATTTTCTTTCTAGCTACACTACCTACTCTGATCATTTGTCTCTCTTACACAGCACTGTGCATGGCAGCCTTTCTCAAGTCTTCACTCTGACTACAGGATTGGTGCCCATGTTGCATGTGCTCCAACTGTCCTTTCCTGTGCCCTGTGCAAACATCACTCACCAATCCCAGCTCAGAGCCCTAGAATCCTACATCACTCCAGAAAACAACTGATCATAGCATGGAAAGCAAAACCTATTTTCCAGTTCTGGACTGGGATATTTCCTTTCCAGAGCTTCCATTTACTCTTTGCAAGGTTGGGACCTGGTTGCTTAAAGACTGAATGCATTTAATTACTCCTTGCCTTCCATGTATCTAAACCATAGCTCCTTCCTTGAGAGATTATAGGTTTTAGGATTTGGGAAAAGTTTAACAAGCTATCAATTTGCTCCATTGGACTTGAGAAGCCAAGAAGCCCTTGTGCAACATTTGGAATATCTGAAGAGCTGTTTCTGTAGTTTGAATTTGATAGAAATCAATGTTAATGTCCCTGGAGATTATTCAGGTTTTTGAAGAAAAATTACTCTTTTAACAGAGGGTTTTCAAAATATTTTAGACTCATGAGGCTAGATTTAGTGGTAGAGACCTCTTGATTGTGTTTTCTGACAGGTGATGGTCTCATCTGCAAATAACATTTTGATGTCATTATTGTGGGTCTAACAAAGAATATAGGAAAGTCTGATGAAAAATTGATTTATAACTATAATAAAGCTGATAAAAGCTCCCTTCCCCAGAAACAGAAATATAATCCATTCATTGTAGTCTCTAATTTTCTGACATCTTTCTTCAATCACATTACCTTCTATCCATGACTATGATTAAGCCACAAAATTTCTTCCCCCAAACAATGACCACATGTAAATATAGATGGTGCTTATGTAATTTCAGGATGTGTTTGTATCCACTTAGCCCCATCAATGGATTAAAAGTTCAGAACTCAACCTATATTTATGTAGAAGGTATTCTCACCCTAGTTAATTAGTTTGTGGCTTTAATCTCCTCCTTTAGGAGTGAAAATACACACATAAAATAAGAAGAGAGGCCAAGTTCCCATGAAAGCAAGTATGTGACCTATAGGAGGGATAATAGACATAGAAAGCCACCAGAAATAATCTTTGGCATTTAATGATATTCACAACATTGATATCTAGGGTTTTACTGGAAGCTGTAGGATTGAGCTCAAGCAAATGTGTCTGCTTCCCTCTATATAGTTAAACCCCAATTGGGAAAAAGGATGGGAGAAGGGATAAACAGTATATAAAACTTCAAAATATCTTTGGAAGATTTATAAAGGAAATGCAGTGTTTTGATATATAAAACATAGCTCAGTAAAGATATCAGAGGAAAACGCTCACTAGAGCTCTAAAAATGGGAAATACGCCAAAGTACGGGCATAAAGGAGGAAAGAAGGGAAAAGAAGGGCATAATTAAAAATCTGCCTGTGGTGTGAATTTTGGTTTGTCTCTTCTCTATTGCTTCTCATTAACAGAGCTGATAAAATCATTTTAACCTTAAGCAAAACAAACTGGAAAGGATCCTTTCTGAAGACACTGAGTGAGCTTCCTATGTAGAGCTCTTCAATTGGATGGGTGTCCTAGGAAGGAAGGTCCTTTGCCTTAAACCTTTCAAGGGCATCCTAAGCCTGAGATGAATTTCCTGCTTGTCCAGCTTTGAGGAAACCCAGGCAGTGCTGTGGCTCTGTCATACCCATAGAATGGCCAGCCAGGTAGCCATCTTATTCATGGGTAGAATCTAGTAGTAAGACTTGAACATAAAAGAGTGTTATAGAGTATGTACATTAAACTTACCTCAATTCAATTATGTGTGGTCAGAATATTGAGAAAAATAATTTAACCGTTCTTCTCAATGAGAGCATGTTCTAGGCTGACCGTGAGATGGGGCACATATTTGCTAATTTATTAAATCTCACTTCTTTCATGATTTTATTTATTTTTTAATGTTTGTTTATTTATTTTGAGAGAGGGAGAGAGCATGTACAGAGGAGGGTCAGGGAGATAGTGAGAGACAGAGAGAGAGAATCCCAAGCAGGTTCCCTCCTGTCAGCTCAGAGCCTGAGCGGAGCTCCATCTCACATACCACAAGATCATGACCTGAGCCAAATCAAGAGTCAGATGCTTAACCAACTAAGCCACCCAGGTGCCCTTCATGGTTTTCAGAGGGTGGCCATCTCCCTGTACTGAATATAACTCGACTTCTAAAAATACATAAGGTAATTATTTCATATTGTGTTCAATTTGATTTCTCCCTAGAGGAAGACCTTTGTGATATATTTATTGTGAAATATTGGACACTTTTCTACTGGCATTCCAAGGGTTATTTTCACTGTAAATGAATTTCTCCTCAAATACGGGTTCTGTATTCTAATCCTTATGTAAGATGACTACACTGTAAAACAGGAAAGTTTATCTATAATAAAATAGTTAACTCACTCTCCCCATTCCTTTTTTAAAATCCGTTTTCCTGAGAAAACATATTGTAAGTGAATAGTTTGGATTTTGAACATACACATTCCTATAACCACAGCCACAATCAAGATGTTGAAACATTTGTATCACTAGAAAGTTCCATCAGTCCTGATGTTTCCCTCCTCATGTTTCTGAGGCAACAGTAATCTCCACCTTCAATATTTCTTAAAAATGGCCATCTATGCAATATTCTCTTGTCTCTTGCTTCTTTCATTCAGTGTGATGATTTGGGGAAATACTCATGTTTTTAGGTGTATTAGTAGGTTGTTCACTATTATTTATCATCAGTATCATTGTATGAATATATCTTATCTTGTTCTTTCTTTGATAGATGTCTGGGCTGATATCAGTTTGGAAATATTACGAATCAGGTTCTTATGAACATTTGTGAACCAATCTTGGGAGATGAATCTTAATTTCATAGGGTAAATATAAAGGAATGGAATTTCTAAGTCATGGGATACATGTATATTTACTTTTATAAGGAACCACCAAATTGTTCTTCAGTGTACTTCACTCCCACTTTTTATTCTCACAAGAAATGCGTGAGATCCAGTTGTTCTGTCGGCTAACAATTGTATTCTTAGCCTTGTTAATTTTAACTGTTCTAGTTAATGTGAAATTATACCTCCTTTTAACTTGCATTTCTGTGTTGACTAATAATGTTAAGCACTTAAGTTTCTGCTTCTTGGTCATTTGTATCTCTTTTGTAAAGGGTCTGTCGAAGTCTTTCATCCAATTTTTAATTGCATTGTCTTTTTAATTATTATAAGAATTTATTTTTTTTACATTTTATTTTTTAGAGAGAGTGTGTGAGTGGGGGAGGGACAGGGAAGAGGGAGTGACTGAGAGAGAGAGAGAGACAGAGAGAGAGAGAGAGAGAGAGAGAGAGAGAGAGAGAGAGAGAGAATATATCTCAAGCAGGCTTCATGCTCAGCTCAGAGGCAAATGTGGGGCTCCATCCCAGGACCCTGGGACCATGACCTGAGCTGAAATCAAAAGTTGGGAGCTCAACTGACTGAGCCACTCAGGTGCTCATAGTTGTAGGAATTCTTCAAGTGGTCTGGATATAAATTCTGTGTCTTTTATATTCTGCAGATAGGTTCTTTCAGTTTGTTACTTTTCATTTTCTTTGTGGTGTCTTCTGAAGGGCAGGAGTTTTTCATTTGGATGAAGGGTCCGTTTATTCACATTTTCATTTTATGGTCTCTGCTTCTTATGTCCTGCTTATGAAATCTTGGCCTGACTTAAAAACACTAAGATATTCTTCTAAGTTTTCTTCTAGAAGTTTTATGGCTCTAGCTTTTACATTTAGGGGCATGGAATGAATTTGTGCATTTTGGGTATTTCTAGTTTCAAATCCAACACAGTAGCTTACAGGTTCATCAACATTTGGCTAGTTTCTCCCCGTCAAACAAAGGCTAGCCTTCTCTAGGAGACTTGTTGCTCTGATCCCCCTTCCTCCAACCTCTCAAGTATGAAATCATTCTCTGGAGTTTGATTCTTTTAGAGCTCTTCAAATCTATAGCTCTTTAGTGAAGATCTTTAAAGAAAGGTTTATCTGGCTAGTTCATGTAGTTGTAGCAGGGGTGACATTGAATTATGCTTTTTGATATCGTAACCATAAGTGAAATTTCATTTTTGTATTTTTAAACCAAAAACTGACAATCACACTAATGAAGAAAACCACTTGTAAAGGAGAAACCATGAAAGAAGGACAAAAGTTAACAAAGGTTACTACTAAAATGTGTAACCATTGCAAAAATAGATAATGTGAGGGACAAAAGAGTGTATTTAAAACCTTCTTATCTTTATCCTTAAAACTAGTAAAAACTGTTCATAAAATAAGTACAGAACAGTATTAAAAAACACTGAGAGTAAGAACTGTCTCTTGTAAATTAAGTTAAAGGGTTATGAAATAAAGTATAGATCTAAGACCTAGAAAAGAGAATATTTAGTGGAAATCAAGAGTCAAATATTGTAGATAAATCATTGAAGAATCTCCAAAGACACCAGATAAATTTGGGAGGTGGGGCTATTTGATTATCAAAATTTTTAAATATTACTCAAGTGAGGCAATAGGTTGAATTTACACATCATAAACCAGTGACCTAAATGGGAATTAAACACAAGGTCCTGATGTGTATCAGATTCAATTTTCAAAATTCTAAGAATAAAAGAATCTTAAAAGCTTCTGGATGGGGGTAAAAAACTTATACAAAAGTTACTATTTTTAAAATGCTATCAAACTTCTCATCAACAGCACTAGAGTCAGGAAGACATTGGATAGTTTCTTATATTTCTGAGAAAAAACTCTTTTGAATCTAGAATTCAGTTCTAAACCAAATTATAAGTGAAAACAATGTCAAGGAATTAAAAAAAAATTAAAAACATTAAGGTATATAGACCTCTCATTTACCCTTTCTGGATATATTTATATGAATTGACCATGGAAATTTAATATTTCTGAAGATACCAAGAAATGGTGAAACTAAAGTCAAAAATCCTTCAAAAAGTGGAAGATAAGGCAGTACAGCAGGTATGGAAAGTACTTGGTCAAAATTGGAGAAATCAGGAACTCTAAGAAGGATATCTTCAAGAAGAAAGTTGGAGCAGATTACATGAAGAGAGTTTTGCCCGTGAATCAAGTGATGTGATGGGAAGGAGAGCGTGTGGGTCTTTAAAGAAAAGGCAGGGGCGCCTGGGTGGCGCAGTCGGTTAAGCGTCCGACTTCAGCCAGGTCACGATCGAGCCCCGCGTCAGGCTCTGGGCTGATGGCTCGGAGCCTGGAGCCTGTTTCCGATTCTGTGTCTCCCTCTCTCTCTGCCCCTCCCCAGTTCATGCTCTGTCTCTCTCTGTCCCAAAAAAGAAAAAAAAAATAAAGAAAAGGCAGACATTTGGAAATAAGTCTCAACAAGAACAATGGCAAGAACTACATGAGGAGACCATGGCCCAAATAAGCATAAAAATAAAAAAGAATCCACTTGACTACTATAGTCTGGGGGTATGGCATTTAATCCAAAGAGAACTAAGTGCTATCTTAGTATGCTACTTGCTTCTCCAATGGACAATTTATGTCGTCATAATAAACTCTTCCAACTTTAGAATCCTCCTATAAAGCAAACATACAAGCAAGTTAAGCAAATGTTATAACCCTTGAATAAAGGAAATAAGAGCAAGGTTGGCAGATAGTGGATACAGAGTCGAAGAACAGAAAAGAGTAGCGGATACAGAGACAAGAGAGGCATGAAGATCTTTAACAAATGGGAAGATGAATTTTTTTTTTCTTCTGAGGTTAATGAAGCAAGACAAAGTTTAGATGTATTATTTCAGCTACAAGTAAAACTGTGGAAGAATAAAAGCTGGGGGAGGGAAGAATAGGCTAAAACCTTACATTTCATAGAGTTAATAGATTATATCATAAAAAGGTAAATTATGAGAGAGGAATATAAGCCTAAAAAGGAGAGTGAGATAATCATTAGAGAATTAAGCATTGAGTCAGTTAAATATTGTTGATTTGCTTTTGGGAAGCCGAGGTTGGAGAAAGAGGAAGGCAACTGTTGTGTTTCAACAGAGTATTTGCTTTTTACTCTGTACTTGTCTTCTTTTGGGGAAGACATTAAAAAGAAGGAATTCACCCTGACTTCTTGGTAGATGTTTACTGATCCTTAAAGACTCCCTTTTTCCAAGTATAATATTCAGAAAGTATAAACATGACTCATCCAAATAGGTAATGGATATATTTCAAAGGTTTTATTTAACTCATTAATAAATGTGAATAAAAGGAAAATAGAAATCTAGATCAAAGAGCATTTTAAGGAGCAGTGTAACTATAGTATACCATAAAAGGTGTTTGGAGATGAATTTGATCAGTGACAACAGGGTTAGTACTAGAGAGAAAGCAAGCTATAACCTTGAAATTACCTTTCCTACAGGTTATAAGTCTACATGTTAACAAGAAGCTTCTCAAAGTCTCAGCTCTAATGAACTAGTAAATAGCAAAGTCAAACACTAGTGAATTCTCCTAGAGGGTTAAATAACTCTTGGATGAGTTTGTTGAACAATGTCTATCTAAGTCTGCCTTTTCATTTCATAGCAGACATTTCATACTCTTAACTGACAAGTTTTAGATAGCTTTTGTTTCTAAAAGATCTCAAATATTCCTCTGAAATTTTCCCTAACCCTCTCAGCATCTGACTTTTCTCTCTCCGTGTCTGTTTCTGTAGCCTACCTCTAGTACAAGGACAACATTTAAAAATTTTTCCTTATTCTTTGCTCACTTCACGCCCCCACTAGAAAGGAAGCTTTCTGTGCCCAGGCCTACATAGTAGATTCTCAAGACATTTGTTGAATTAATGATTTAAGTCATTAAATCATTGGGGCAGAGAGAGAGAGAGGGAGACAGAGAACCCCATGCAGGCTCCATCCTGTCAAGGCAGAGCCCAGTGCGGGGCTAGACCTGATGAATTATGAGATCATAACCTGAGTGGAAACCAACAGTTGAAGGCTCAAACAACTGAGCCACCCAGGTGCCCCTGATGATTTAACTTTAGAAAAATATTGGCTGACTTTATAATGCAATGATGGGAAATTAGAGATAACATAGGAAAAGAAAGATCAGTAAGTAAATATCTGGAAGGGGAAACTTAAATCTACAAAATCTGTTGATATGGCAGTTTGCAAGTTGTTTAATAAATAGCTGGGAGAAATTCTACTGTCTTTTAATGCAGTTACATTCAGATGTGAAGGGAAATAGAGTTAAGATAGAAGTATTGTCAGGTTAAATGACTTATTAAAGCCTTCTCTATTTCTTAGATCTTTCATAAATTTCATCTTAATTGCAAACATACTCCTGAATGAAACAAAAAAGGAAGATTTCAGGGAGGAAATGTCCTCCTATTTATTTTATAGTTGGGGTTAAGAAATGGTTGCTACTTGTACTTTCTTAAAACCCATAATCATAAGCCTTTCCCCCCCGCCCCCCACTACTGGATTGGCCTCTTTCCCACACAGACCACATACAAACAGTATCTGGAAACTGGGATGCTTTTTGGCTAGTCCTGTTTCAAAGAATGTTGGGGTTGTATCCAGCCTCAAAAGTCTGAAATGTTCTATCCAATCAGGAGAAGTGGAGGGGTCCTGGCAGATGTTTGGCCTCTATATTTTCGTCATCTTGCTAGTAGAGGACTTCCTACCCCACAAATCCAGTGTCTTTATTTGAAGCAGGTTAGAATTGACTCCTGTCGATACAACTGGACCATAGTCTTTCTTTTCTTTTCTTTTCTTTTCTTTTCTTTTCTTTTCTTTTTTTTAATACTTATTTATTTTGAGAGAGAGAGCATGAGCAGGGGAGGGTCAGAGAGAGAGGGAGAGACAGAATCCCCAGCAGGCTCCGCACTGTCAGCATAGAGCCTGGTGTCTGGCTTGATCCCACAGACCATGAGATCATGACCTGAGCTGAAATCAAGAGTCGGACTCAACTGACTGAGCCACCCAAGTGCCCCTGCACCATGGTCTTTCAAGTTGAGCTTACAGCATACTCTGATAAATGTACTACGTCATGATTTGCATGATACTGTTCAGATGGTCTGTTGCATCATCGTCAGCATTTTTATGTATCTCAGGATGCTGGAGCCTCTGATGGCTCCTGGGCACCCCTTTCCCAGTTGTGGTAGCCTCATGATGGACTGCTTGCCAGTTTAGCCCTGGAGGCACAGGCCCTTTAATTTCTCCCTGTCTTGAGTTTGATCACTAGATGGTTCTACTCTGGAGGTCAAGTTTCTATATAGGAGCCAGAAATGAAGTTGTGTGGTGAGACAGGGACCTTGAGAAACTGAAGGCCTGTGGCCCTGCCTGAAAGAGGTTGGCACTCCTCAGCTCCAGCTGGTTGTTTGGGATACCTACGTGAGTGAACCTACAGTTGCCAAGGCTATCTTTTAAGAGATGCTGGAAAGGCAGGTTTTTACATGCAAACATCTAATTTTCAGAATGGTTTGTGGACTAAATGAGATGTATTGGCAGGCTCCATTCACTTGGGAGCTAGTTTACCACCCAAGCCTGGACCTTGAATGCAGGGACCCTTCTAGATCCCTAAATGGTCTCCCTGCAACCATTCACAGTCCCTCCTCTGTTTTCCACACTACAGCTAGAATGATCTTTTTAAAGAGCAGATGTAATCACATATTTTCTGTGTGTAAAACCCTTTGATAGCTTCCTATTAGAGCTGGGGTAAATGCCAGAACTTTATCAGGGTTCCTGAGGGCTCTCCCCATTACTATACCTCCTCTTTCTTTCTGTCATTCCCTCTCTCTGTGACTCTTTTTGGTTTGTCTAGTCTAAACCACCACACCAGCAACTCTGGCTTTTGTCAGTCCTAGCATGCCTCTTGGGATGCTTCTCTACCCTCCTAGGTTTGTTCATTTAGGGAACTTTTGGATACCTTTCAAGGCTCAGCTTATGCTCTAAGGGGCCTTCATTAACCCCCTTTACTGGGCTAGTTTCATTTCCTTTATATGCAGCCAACATGACCTCATTGCCCTACATCATCATGTACATCAAACCCTAAATTATAATCATAATTTCCTATCACACAGTAATTTTCCTTAATGGACAGGATGATGTTTGTCTTGTTCGTGGTTTATCTTCATGTGATATAGTGTAACGAGTATAGTAAAGAGCTTGATAAATAGGCATTGATTTGGCATTGAATTAACATTGCCTGTAGTAAGTGTGGAATGTTGTGAGGATATAGGATTTTATACAGGGGGAAAGATGATCTTCAGCCTGGTGGTTTCTCTGAGTCTGTTAAAGCCTCTGATTTTGAGAGAGGAGGCAGTTCCATGCAGAGATTTTGCTGGTTCTAAATAATGAACTTGTTTCGTGTTCTGAAAGATAGGTCGTTAATTTTTTTGTTTTTGTTCTGAAAGGCTGCCACTGGTCTTTAGATTTCTGTTGTGACCTAATGAAGAACCAGAAGGACTCTAAACAAAAACTCAAATGCATAGTTAATTTCACGTAGGACAGTGGTTAAAAAACTTCTGTACCTCAAGGGCTCTTAACATAACTGGAATAGAAAAATACGATGCTGTCAGTAGGTAAACATTTCCTGAAAAGAAAGACATAAAACATTTCATTACTCTGCATTCAAACTGAGAACAGAGAGGAACATAAACCATTCGGCCACACAATAATATGAGCTGAGATACATCAAGGGCAGCCAGTGGGGAAAGGTGGTAAACAGAAGGGAAGCCAGAGAGCCGCTGAGAAACAGATACAAGAAATTCTTGCTTTTGCCTCTTTTTATCTCTTTGCTCCCGTGAGTAACATAGAAGATGAAGGGATGAAGTTCTGAAAATTTTAAATACTGTTTACTGAGAGCATCTTCAGATAGAGAAGTGAGCAAAAGAGGAGATAGCCTAAATGTGCATGATAGTTCTTTTGCGTATGTCAGGATTGTACATGTGAATCATTTAAGTCACGTATCCAGTGTAGTGGCCACTGGCTATGTCTGGCTATAAAATACTGGAAATACATGTGACAGGTATAAACTGATAGGTCGTATAAGTGTAAAAAAACACATGAGATTTCCAAGACATGGTATTTAAAAAATGTATAATATCTATAATCATTTTAACATTATGTTGATCTATAATTCACCTACCTGTATAATTCACCTGTTTCTGATATAATTAATATTGATTATATGTTGAAATGACAATTTTTTGATATAGCAGGTTAAAATGTATCAAAACTCATTTTACCCTTTCTTTTTACATATTAACGTGGCTGTCATTTCAAATGTCTGTCATGTTCTTCTTTTCGACAGCATTGACTTCAGTAATGGCTTGTGAATATATGATTTGTTGAAGAATATGTGATAAAAGTACTCTTTGACCAGTTAATATATATCTTTTTCAAAACTGGAAATGTTATGTGTCTGTATCTCCTTGTGTTTTATTTACCAAAAATATGTCAGGAGATCTCGCTCTCTCTCTCTCTCTCTCTCTGAGACTGTTAGAAATTGATCTTGGTGGGTTTTGATTAGCCAAAGTAGGGGAAGGAAAATGCTCTAATCCTCTTTTTCCAAAGATGATAAACCTCCCTTGGTTTAAACACAATTTAATACGTATTTGTCAGTTAATTGTTCATAGCCAAGTTGCTGTATTATCTTGTTCAAATGTTCCAAACGATGTTTTTGTATCCCTGCTGGTGTATACCTTTCTATTTGCTCTTTGAACTGAAATGTTTCATTTTACCACAAAGCCCTACTAAAATAACCTGTTAAAGGAACTGTCATAGCAAAGTGAATCAAAATTAATTTTTTTCTTCTGGCAAAAGTAGAACTTTAACTCCTTATAAACTGAGTGGGAATCTAGGCTGTGATTGGAATTTTTTTTTTTTTTTTTTTAATGCGGACCTTGGTTTTATAGAACTCCTTTAAAACTGAATTTACATTTTCTTTTACTATCTCCATGAAAGAAAGTAATTAGAAATCAGGTCTTCAGGAAAATAAGTAAACATCACTGGCATTCTTTAATGATCTGAACTCTTCCCAAATCATGCTCCTTATGGGATTTTTTTTTTTTTTTATTTCCTTATATAAGCTTCCTGGGATCTCTGCATTAAAAAGACTGAGGGCAGACCAGTGGGTAACCTTGGTCTTGTCTTGGCTAATATTTTCAAGGTCAAATCATTGGAGAAGATTTTGCACATCTGGACATCCAGGCCACCCTTATGACCATTTAAATCGGTCCTGAGCTAAGTCCCATGCATCAGTATTTTCATAGGTCCTTGGAGTGATTCCAACAGGCAGCCAAATTGGAGAACCACTGTTTTTAAGATTTGCAAGCCCCATTGTTTGGAACACTTGGGAAGCAGAACAACACTTTCGCACATGATCTATTATGAGGAACCTCTGTAAAAGCTGTTTTCTCTAAAGCGAGGCTGGATCTGAAACCCAGCCACTTGGTCTGCCCCTAACTCCCTACCCAAATGTTCCCCAGGGAGCACAGAAAGCCCTGGATCTAATGTGAAATCCTCACTTTCTCAGCTAATCCCTGTTCAGTGACTTGCCCCAGGACACTTGCTTTTTCTTCTCCCTTTTCTACTTGTACCTCCACTTTGTTTCATTTGAGAGAAGATGGTGGCCAGTTTGGGAGCAAAAACATAATTGAAGCCTAATGTCTTGAACTGGATTAGTGACTTTGCCTCTCTCTACCCTCTTAACCTTTGACCTCAAAGTCCCTGGAGACAGTGAGGAAGACTGAACTGCCAAAGCAGTTCGTATGGTTGGTGAACAGAATAATGTCCGACAAATACATACACTACTATTTTTCATATGCATGCAGATGCCACTAGGATTAATGCAAAATAAATGCATTTCAAAATAATGTACATATACCAGCTTTATGTTATGCATTTTATCTGTCAATAATGGCAATATTAATAACCCTTATTGAGCATTTACCATCTGCCAGATACCACATTTAGTGCTTTATATGAATACTTGATTCAAGCATCATAAGAACCCTAAGAGACAAGGATTATTAATTATCTCCATGTGAGAAACAGAGAGGCAAAAAGGGTAAGTAACTAGATCATTTTTATATTAAGCTGTCTGACTCTGAAACTTTGCCCTTAACCATTCAACGTGACTGCCTCTCAACAAATAGCCAGTAGAAATCTTTTTTTTTTTTTTTTTCCAACATTCATTTTTCCTTTTAAGGGATCTTCATCGCAGGGGGCCTGAACACCCCTGCCCTGCAACATGCTGCTTCTTACACAGTCCCCTGGTTTCTTAGTGAGCTTTGGACATAGCTCTTGTTACCAGACTTGCGTCCTTGGACTCAGCAATGGTAGGAATGAGGCCGGACCCAAAATGTACAAACACAGGCAAAGCTTTAATGGGGCAATGGCTCTAGCTGAAGAGAGACACAGTCACAGCTGGAGTGTCAGACTGGCTCCCAAGAATAATAGCCAGGGAAAGTTTTAACGGGCCTGACGCAGGAAAGGAGTGACATCTAAGCATAAAAGGGTGAAGAAATACAGGGAATTGGGTACAGAGGTGAAGTTGACATGACAACATGAAGTTGACATGCTTCTTCATATGTCATATGCTTCATTTGCTTGTTAAGTCTCCAACTCGAGGCATGATTTTTAGCATTATAGTGAAAGAAGCGGTTGGTGACAGATCAAACTTGATGGCCATCTTATTTGTGGACTAGTCTGAACCAGTCCGGGCTTCTGTGTTTGGCACTTCAAAACTCCTTCCTCTGTGTTTAGCGCTTAAAAATAAAACAAACAAACAAAAAAAGCTGTAAACCAACAGGGTTAGAGGTGCACAGGGGCTTGTTCCCAAGGTCCCTGACTGAGTTCAACCTTTCTATTAATGAAGGGGTTACAAATTCAGGGTCTAGAGGAACAAGGTGGGGGATGCTAATCAGTGAATTGGGTCAGGTCTGCATGTTAAGCATTTACAAAAGCTGTGTATCCTCATCCTAGTTTTCTGAAACCTACCAGTCACTGACACCAGCTTTTTTTTCCACACCCTGGCTTTTGTTGGAAATGTAGCTGCCAAAGTATTTGTCTATTTAAAAACAAACAAGGGCGGTGCGCCTGGGAGTTTCAGTGGGTGAAGAAACTGACTCTAGAGTTTGGCTCAGGTTACGTTCTCACAGCTGATGAGTCCAAGCCCCATGTCGGGCTCCGTGCTGACAGTGTGGAGCCTACTAGGGATTCATTCTCTCTCTCTCTCTCTCTCTCTCTGTCTCCTTCTCTCTCTCTCTCTCTTTCTCCCCCCCTCCCCGCTGCAGCTCCTACTCTCTGTCTCTCTCTCAAAATAAATAAAAACATAGAACTTTTAAAAAAATAAAAAAAAAATTAAAACAAATAAAAAGATACCAGGAGCAAGGTAGGAACCAACCATGGATGTTAGACTTCTGTCTATATAGTAGGGAGTGGTAGGGTCTGGGGGTAGCCTGGGTTATACATGTTCCCTCTAAATGGGAGCAGTTACTGGCTGTGAGAGCAGTTACTCAGCTCTCACAGATGATGGGTTGGCCTTTTTTTTTGCCTAACATTTAGGATTTTTCATGGCAATCTGGAAAATTGGATTTTTATGTGGCATATTCCGATTTTCCAAAAGTTGACTTAAATGGTATAAAGACACTGCAGTAGGCCAAACAAATTAGGTTTTCAATCTAGTTCTGGGTCTGGGCCTCCAGATCACAAGCTTTTACTTTCAGTGGAGAAGAAACAAACCAAAACCAAATAGTGAAAAGCGGGACAAACCTATTAATGTCGTGAGCTAGCTCTAGAACCAAAAGCACCCAGGGTTTGCTCCTGCAGAATTTCTGCAGCTTCCGGTACATCCATCAGCTTCTTGGCGGCTCAGCAGCAGTGTCAGGAGGCAGCCAATGGAGCCAAGTGGCTCTCTTCCCTCTTTGCAGACTGACTTGTGCTCTCTTGCCAGTGACCAGGAGAGTTGGGGTAGCAGTGGGCTTCCTGCCAAGGCTCAGTTTCTCATTAATTTTAACTTGATAAACACTTTGGTATGCAGGAAACTGGCAGCTTTGTTGCGGAGGCAGCAAGCCTTCCAGATAAGAGGAAACAGAAGGTTGTGGATAATGTTTTTGCTCTGAGTGGCGGGAAAGCCTTTTAAAGATCTGTCCAAAAAACTACTTGACCTGCCAAAATTCTCCCTGATTGGCCAAATGTGCATTGACCTTTTTCACACTTACCGTGATATTTCCTCTTTCTAGTTATTTCCGTTTACTTTTAGCCTTCCAAGTAAAATGGCAGATTCCAGAAGAGATCTTACAGATGCTATTGATGCAACCCATTTGTGTTGCAAATTTATGAATTGAGGCCATGAGAGGAGAGTGAAGTTGCAAAAGGGCACTCTAAAGTTAGCAGAATAGAACTTGAGTCTTCATGACTCAGTTCATTGACTTTTCAGGGATTCCCAAATCTGGCCAGGCAACAGAATACCATGAAGAGCATTAAAACCCAGCTATGCAGCTCAGCCCAGACCTGCTGATTTAGAATTCTGGGAGTGAGGACCAAGAAGGTCTATTTTCCCAGGTCCCTGGGTCACTCTCAGGTAATTCTTCCATGAACAGGTAGTTGGGAATCATTGGCTTTTGCTGGACTCCATACCCAGATGGGTCACAACTGAATTCTGTAGATATTCTTAGAACTCTTGGTATTCATGTGTCTTGGTAATACTTGACTCTAAGGCAGATTAGTTTACTTTTGCCTTCAGAGATAAATTCAAGAGTATAGAAATTGTTATACATTGTATAGGAGTGTTCCTCATGGATCCCTGATGCTTGACAAATTTGAGTTGAAGCGTGCTCAAAGATTTACTGCATTCGGGAGTCCAAATGATGATGTGAACAACATTCCCAGAATCTCTAAGGCAAGAATGATGAAATATACCAAAGTTACTGGAAAGCAGGTTTTTTATAAGATGCTTAACTTTGGTCATGGAGATATTTAATGTCTTCTCTGGCCATGAATGATTAGCTGCTGTCAATATAGTAACAGTCATTAAACAGGCAGTACAGTTTACAGACTCCAGACCAGGTGCTGGTACTGGACTGAATGCTGTTTTAAACATCATTGTCTAGTCCTCACATGAACTCACATGAGGTGTATTATTTTTACCATCTTACACATGACAAAACTAAGACTCAGATTGTAAAATTTGCCCTGGGAAACAGAGTTAAGAATACACAGAGCCAGGTGTTGGGCTTAAGAGATGGCCCCTCAGCTTTGTGCCTAGGTCCAGTGGGTGACTGTCCCCTCAACTTCCTTAAAAAAACCCTCCAATCCCACTTGCTCAAAACCTCCATCCATCACTATTCCTCACCTCCAGTTGGCCATGGACTCTGCAAGTACTAGAATGTGGTGTTTAGTTGGAGGCAAAACATTTTTCCACAGAGGATGCAATTGGAAATGTAAACTGTTGTCTGTGTAATATAAACAAGAGACTTGATTCATTCTGGCTGTCTTCACTGTGGGAGCAAAACATTTTTCTGTAGCTTTGTTTCACTAACATATTCATAACTTTTACAATTCGTACTGTAACACAATGGATTTTGAAAATGGAACTTTTAATTAAGGATATATTGAAAGGAACTATACTTAGTGTAATAGTTAAGGGTGTTTACTCGGTCTTTTGTACAACTTATTGTTTGCTAAGAACTATGGTACAACTGGTTTTTTGAGCATTTGAATTTGGGGATTTTGAAATTATATATCAAAATAGAAGCTTCTGAATTCATATTCAAAGTTTGAAACAATGGAAATCATCCAGATTAATATTCACCAAGGGGTGCAGAATAACAAAGTTGGTGATCCATGTGAACACTAAAGTTTGTGTTCTGAAGTGACTCACACTCTGTTCCACCATTTCCACATCTGTAGAGCTAGGGTATTGAACTACACTGGAAAGTCTCTGGGACTCCTCCTTTCTGTAACCTTCTCGGAATCCCCATCAATCCTAGACACTGTTTGACATTCCCCATTTGGAAAAGAATGACTCCCCCCCCACCCTCCCCCTGTGGAGTCAAATTGGGCGTTGGAGTTTCCCTTCTTTTTCCAAATAACAAATCAGGACACAGATGATATATTCAGACTGAGAATGTAGGAAGGTTTAGGAAACTGTGGATAGTGCACCACTCGGGCCCAGTAACTAAAGGGGGCTACAACTGCTTCTAGCCCTGAAGGAGCAAGGAAAGGAAGCCAGATGACTAGTTAACCTAATGACCCAACTCTTCTGCTCCCTGATCTCCTAATGCCCCATTTGGAGCAAATCCAACTGGAAGGGTTGAGGACCAGTGGTTCCATTGATGATGTCCATACAGACTGGCTCTCTGAGCCTCATTTCCATCATTAAAGGAATGGTAATAACTGTCCTGCCTATTTCACAAGATTATTTTGAAGATCAAATAATCGAAGAGCCTGATAAAATGTCATGTGCTATCTATACAAAAATTTATAGTTGTTAATCATTCAGAGTAGATTTCTAAGTAAAACTATGAATCTTTGTTAAAGAATAAAACTATGTGAATTTCACCAATTTTTTTAATGCTCTGAATATTTACTGAATATTTGGAATAATTTCAACTTTCACTTTTAAAAAGATCATTTTTAAATTATTCTTTGATATTAGGTTTTAGACGAATGAAAAAAAAACATTCAAGCCACAACAAATTAGAGTCCAACCACTATGTATACTATATATTTTTTTCTCCCAACTACCTATTAAAATGAAACTTGTCATACCTTATGCTTCAGGAGGGTGTTAATTTTTTTGTTTGTAATAATCAGTTTCTTGTGGTAAATACTATTTATGAAATGTTTAATAGAATTATTTCTCCTGTTAACTACAGATGGCATAAACATTGAACAGATAAAATCTATAAAATATAAAAATAAGGGAAATTAAGTAACTAATAATCTCCCAACTCCAGAAAGAATCACTCTATTAAATATTTACACACTTTTTTCTAACATTTATTTATTTTTGAGACAGAGAATGAGCAGGGGAGGGTCAGAGAGAGAGGGAGACACAGAATCCGAAACAGGCTCCAGGCTCTGAGCTGTCAGCCCAGAGCCCGTTGTGGGGCTCGAACTCACGGACCACGAGATCATGACCTGAGCCGAAGTCGGACACCCAACCGACTGAGCCACCCAGGCGCCCCTACACATGTTTCTTATAAAATGGGAATTCATTGTTGTAACATTTTCCTTTTTTTTTAAAGTTCACATTTTCTTTTAATATATTTTTGTCATTCAATATTGTAATTGCAATGGCCATATAAGAATTCCTTAATTTCTTAAATCCATCTCATGCTGCTAAATGTGTATATTTTTGAAAAGTGTCTTATAAAAAAAATGATGTTTATTTTTGAGAGAGACAGACAGAGAGACAGAGTACAAGTGGGGAGGGGCAGAGAGAGGGAGACACAGAATCCAAAGCAGGCTCCAGGCTCTGAACTGTTTACAGAGAGCCTGACATGGGGCTTGAAATCGTGAACCACAAGATGATGACCTGAGCCGAAGTCAGATGCTTAATGGACTGAACCACCTAGGCGCCCTGAAAAGTGTCTTTGATGATTAAGAAAAGGTGACATTTTTCCTCAAGTATTTATGGAAGACTGGGGCTTGAAAAACAATAAGGAATTGTATTTTTTAAATGTTTTATAAATGAGTTCTTCAGCAAATTTAGTTTGCAGTAAGTGTTTGAGTCCATGTGATTCCCTGCATTAAATCAGTTTAAACATATTTTTAAATCTTTAACTCATTTTCTGCAAGTGCCTCACAATAAGATACAATAATTACATAAAGAATAAAACTATCTCAAAAAAGAAAATGTGTCATCTTAAATAATCTAATTTTTTTAAAGACTATAATATGAAACTGGAAGGAAATTATCTTTTTAATAGGGACGTATTGATGTGCAGATAAAGATCTAGTCCAGCATCAATCTTATATACACTAATTTCAAAGTGTTAAATAATTGATATTTTGAGTTTTTCTATTAGATAAATCCCTCCACTTCCTGTATTTTCTTCATTCAATTCATTTAATGAAGTAATAAAAATGCTACAGAATTACATATATTTCAACATATCTTCTTTATAGTCTCAAAGATGTTTTGGTAATAATCCTATAAATCAACAGCCAAAACAAATTAAATCCAATTTTTGTTGCATTTAGTTCACACAAAAGGCTATCTGTGAACTTACATGTGCTTTTTAAAAACTGTATTTCCTGAAATGTTACATCTTTACTTTAAGACCCTGGGAGAGAAATACCTGAACATTCTTGGTTCCAACATTTAGCTGTAAGTAGCATTTATGCCATTAGTCTTCTGCTAACACTGAGCTTGATTTATGTGTATTATTTCTTGGGCTCTTCCCCATTTGAGCCCATCCTCATGTGGGAAATAGGAGCTTGTCATCTGAAGCCACCTCACTTGATATTTTCTCAATTTTCCTTTCAGCTTGTCTTTAGGATTCTTGCCTCTTCCCTCAAGTTCCCCCTTAGATCAAAGGTCAGCAGACTTGTTCTCTAAAGAGCCAGGTAGTAAATGTTTTAGGCTTTGTGGACCCTAACCTTTCTCTTTGTGTGAGAGAAGCTTTAGACAATATGTAAATGAATGGGTGAAGCTAAGTTCTAGTTAGACTTTATTTGCAAAGACAAATCGCACACTGTATTTGCCTTTGGGCCTTGTATTAGATGTTGGCATATTTCTTTACGTGTATGTATGTGTGTGTGTGTGTGTGTGTGTGTATATATATATATATATATATATATATGAATATGAATATCTATAAAATTCTGTGTCTACTGTGAATAGTTTTGAAACTAAGGGAATCAGTGGCCAAATATACCAGAGGGTGGGATTTTCGTTCTATCCCGAAGACCCCCCTATTGATTTGAATGTTGGAGCATGGAGGGATAAGCTCATTAAGATGGAGAACAGTAAAAACTTTATTTCTTCTTCTAATTCTGAAAAGAGGAATATTGTCTTTATTAAGTTGATGAATTTTTCAGATTGCACTCAACCAAACACTTTGATACTAATAATCGTAGCGCACATGGAGTAAGTGCTCACTCTTTTCTAGGTACAGTACTAGGGACTGTATGTTTGCCCTCAAAGCCCATGTCAGACGTATGTGCTCTTGTCTCTATTTTATGGACAAGGAGACAGAGTGTCAGTCCGTTGCCCACGGTCACAATGCTGATGAATTGCAGGAAAAATACTAAGACTGCCTGCCTTTGACATCAGAATCCATGCTCTTCCATGCTCAGCTACTGCTTGAACTTATCCTACATACCATAAAATGAGGAATGAGTGATAGGGAAGGGTGGGGAGCTACTGTATATAGACTGTCATAGACTAAACACGCTCCTTTTCTCTCTCCTGTGTGGCCCTGAATTTTGGGTTGTCTGTCTCCAGACTTTAGGCAAAAGATTTTCATGAAGTTCGATTTTTTTATATTTCTAAATATAACAGCTATTTAATTCATAAGCTGCAAAGTTAGATGTACAAAGACGTAACTGTTTTTTCTTTCTATGACCTTAATTCCTTTGTCAGCCTCCTAGTTGAGTCCAGAGTGTTAATTTCAAGTTAATTTTAGATGTTTTCTCCCCTCTTCTTTCCCTTCCTGGAGTTAATGTTAAATACCGCTACTTACCCCACATTCTCTAGGAAACAAAGTGTGAGACAACATCTACATATTAATGACAAGCCCAGTGTGCAGTTCCAGGGTGGTGAAAGAAGTGCCCGAGGAAGGAAGGAAGCAAATACAAATTTGGAGATTACAGAACACAGATGGCTGCCTCCCATTGGTCAAAGCTTCATCTACGTTTCTGGGTTTTGTCAGCCCCCTTCACCAGGCAGCTGTTGGGGAAGCCACAGCCCATGTCCCATGAGCGGTGTTGCACTTGAGTCTAGAAGAGAAGAGGCAGAGCCTCTTGGATCTGATGGCTTTGGGTTTGGGAGCCAGAGATGCTGGATCTTCTTTGATGTGGTGTGTTGGAGGGTGGCTGCAGCCCCACTCTCATGCGGGATGAAATCAGATGTTAATAGATGAGGCCACATGGTTGTGGACACAGCTCTCCACTGAGCACATGGCCAATGACAGGGAGACAGGGCGGGCTGAGTAAATCTGATGAGGACCATAAACCAGGTCCATGAAGCAGGAGTTCCTGGTATGTTGGCATTTGCAGAAAAGTAGCCAGACTCCTTTTTAGATTAGATTCCTTTTTATTCTGGCTTGTTCTACTGAAATGTCATCCTCTCAAGTCCTACCGTGGTCTCTGAAGAAATGTGCATGTTACCCTTTACTATTTCTCCTTCATTTTGACCAGGAGGACTGTTCACACCTCTGCTTTCTCTCTCAACTGATGTCTCTTACCAGCTCAGGAGATGGGAAGATTTTACTGTTTGTCCAAGCTGCTCCTGGTCAATGGGAGGTGATTCATTCATGTGCACACCAAAACACTGATTTAGGGCAGATCTAAAACACTCTGCCATCCTAATCCCATGCAGGTTATGGGCCACAATTGTCCTCTACTGTAAAATTCTTAAAACTGAATTGGATTTTGTAATGTCCACATCTGTGGGGCCTGGGGGAGGGGCCAGGTGGGAGTTTATTATCCCACCAACAACTACTTGTGTTTTTAATCACGCTTCTGTCCTGTCCCTCTCCTCAGCTAAGAGGTTCGCTTTTCTAGATTTGGCTGGTAGAGATTGGAATGGGAATATAGCCAAGTTTCTCTCTCAATTTTTCCTGTCATAAGCTAGATTTCAGACACTTTTAAATATGACAGTCAACAACTTGATTTTTTTTTCTCAAAAATTATGGTATACTTTCTTGTATTTGCAGAATGCTGGATTCCATTTTGCTAATGACAGATTGCAAGGAAATACTAAGGTAACTGGAGTTGAGGGAGATAATATATAATCTCACCACTTGAGGTATGCAAATTGAGGAGTGAAATCCACTCCTATTGAGGAACCAGGTGAGGGCTTCTATTTCTATGAGAACCCATCATTTTTCCTGGAAGCGTCTATTAGTTTGCAGTAACCTTGGCTTCTTGTCTCAGAGTCCATGACAGACACCATCATTAACCACACACAGTTTTCTCCACAGAGAGGTGTCTTCAGTCCTCATTCTTGTTCACTGTGATTTCTCCACCCAGCATATAAGGTCTTTTGGGTTTGAGGAACATAGGGTACTAGTGTAATTGTTACCCCCTCCCTCTGCGCCCCCCACACACTTTCTGACCTCAGGTACTATATTCCATTGACTCTTTATGCTGTAAGTTACTCCCTTAGCACAAAGCCATGACCAGGCATCACTCAACAGGCTCTCAGAAATAAGCATGAGCTGATTTCTGGGTTTAGAATCTACCAGTGCTATTATCAAAAGAAATCATTCACATTTTCTGCACGTCTGAACTTTGCCTGCCTTGGAGAATGGCAGGGAAGGAAAGCTAATACAATTTGATAAAATGGCTAAAATGAGTCTATTTACAGTCCTGCAGCTTTTAGAGCTGTGAATTTAAATATAGCCACATAGTCACCCATAAATGTAAATGTATGTGTATTTGGGTAGAGAATGGGAGCTGAGAGTCGATTTTAGACTTGAGGTTCAATTTTCCTGCTGGAATAAATATTGAAGCTTAGGCTGACTGCATTGAAAATTCTATCAATTGTTGGACTGGCTTCTTACTCTCCTTTCGTTGGATTTTTAATCCACAGGATGTGAATGTCTGTTTTTTTTTTTCCCTCTTTCTTTCTTTTTCTTTTCTCTCTGCCTTTTCAGCTTTGTTCTCCACTCCTGCCCTTGCAGCTCCCTTCATGAAATGGCACTGAACCCTGGTGTCAGCATCATTGTTTTACAATGAGGGAGCCTGCATTTTCCACTCTGCTCCTGCCCAGGCTGGAAATACCAAAAGAATGGCAGACATGGAAATGCCTCCCATTTATATTCATTTGGTATTTGGTTCTAGTACCGAATATGAATGGGTATTGAATTTTACTTCCAAGTCAATATTGAACTCAAATGTCAGTCATTTGCAGAGGGTACATTTTAAGAAAGCATTACCTCTCTGGTCTTTTCGATATCAAATCAAAATACATTGGCATATGTAAGTTAATGTTGTGCACAAGACGGTGTGCTAGGCTTTCCGAGTGACACAGAATTACAGCAGGTCCCGTCTCTCCAAAGTCTCAGAACTATTGGAAGAGGCAAGACACATGCAAGCATCTTCATAAATTCATAAGTAACTCAGTTTGTAATGGGGGATAAGGAAATTTCGTCATTTTAGTCCTCCGGAAAATGGACATGATGAGGTTTTCTATTTCTTAGAGTTGTGGTAATTAATTAAAAAAACGTGAGGACATTCGATTAGGACCTAAAATAGAATAACTGCTCAATACACTTTATATATGTGCATATATATGTGTGTGTATATGTACCTACGTGTATGTATATACACATATGAATATATAAAATGCATTTGGATAATTGTCAAATGGGGATCTTATAATTTATGTAATTGTAATGTGTGTGTACACAGTTTTCATCTGAGAGACCTCACCAGACAGTGTATTCTTAAGAGTTAAATTGACAGAGGGGCACCTGGGTGGCTCAGTCAGTTAAGCAACTGACTTCAGCTCAGGTCATGATCTCACGGTTTGTGGGTTCGAGCCCCACATCCGGCTCTGTGCTGACGGCTCAGAGCCTGGATGGAGCCTGCTTCAGATTCTGTGTCTCCCTCTCTCTCTGCCCTTCCCCTGCTTGTACTCTCTCTTTCTGTCTCTCAAAAATACATAAATGTTAAAAAAATGTTTTTAAACAGAGTTACATTGATGGGTATTGAGGAAAGCATTTCTTGGGATGAGCACTGGGTGTTGTATGTAAGCAGTGAATCACGGGAATCTACCCCCAAAACCAAGAGCACACTGTATACACTGTATGTTAGCCAACTTGACAATAAATTATATTGGAAAAATGAAAAAAATCAATTAAAAAATAAAACTAAATAAAATGACTAAAGGAAAAAAAAAGAGTTAAATTGATGTGCAAGCAGGGAATTCAGGTGTTCAAGAGGGAAGGTGTTAATGTTCCCCTTCTGCAAGTTTCATGGAGGTCATAGGAATTTAGTTGGGCCATTAAGAGTGGAGGAGGGGCAGAAAAAAGACTTGCCAGTGCACATTCTCAGGGGTAGCACAACATCCCCTTATGTTCTTTTTGTCCTTTCTCTTATTTCTTGACAGCGTGTGACATAAAGACTCACGGGGGAAAATAAAAACAAAAACAGGGCCTGAAGTTGAACCTCTGTCAGAGATACCCAGCTTAGCAAGGAAATTGTTCAGCCTATATCCTCTAGGAAAGGTAGCGCTTCTTTACTTGACTTTAGGACGCTATGTTTGTGTTGCCCAAAATGCAAGATGATGGAGCCTGTGTACTTCAGTCCATACAACACACTGCCTGGACACCTGTTGTGCTTTCTGGTTGTGTCTGCAAGTCTTTACACAGGTCAAGTTGTGAGAGTGCTTCAGACCTGGGTGGTATTGACAGTTGCCTTTGGCCTTTGTATATAAGTTTAAGGTATCTTTCAAATACTGACATCTAAATGCTTCAGACTGTTTGAAAGTTGCAGGTAGACAATTTTAGGAAGAAGTGCCATTATTTTCTCTAGTTTGCTTACTGTCTTTTGTCTCCAGTACTGCCTAATTGTAAAAATTTGGTAGTAAGTATTTTTCAAATAAAAGAAAAAAAAATCACTTAGGTGTGCCTAAAGAATTTGGGACCAGTGTATCTTGCAAGGTTTTTCAGGAAGAGTTCAGGAAATAGCACAAACATTTTGGAGAAAGTTGTTAAAAGGATGGCAAGGCAGTATGTTTTTTTTTTCCTCTTTGACTTAGCGTTGTGTGAAAAATGTTTCTCTCATAATCTGCACTTGGTAGTTCCTTAAATTCTTAGATTCTAGCTTCTCTTTCTCTTCCCATGTCTGTTGTGTATATTCCCTCTTTGGGACTCTCATAGGCTTCTGGAATTTAGTTTGTGGACTTTTTTTTTTGTTTTGTTTTTTGTTTTTTTTTTACATGTACCTGTTCCTCTTAATATGTCAGTGAAGTATATCACTTGAATGTTTTTTTTTTTTTTTAAATAGTACTAATTGTTGCTTTATAGGGACATAAAATAAACTACATAGGAGAGACTACAGTCTCTCCAGGGTGTGTTGATAAAGCTGAGTTCATCCCCAGCCACCCGAGAGCAGACCTCTGCCACATTTGGCTTTTGGACTGAACCGAGGATCTGGGCCCAACCTGTCCTACTGACTTTGGAAATAGGCTTGCGAGAAGTTTGGGAGAAGGATTTTTAGACAACTTTGGACTTTCTCTGCCCTTAGTGCTTATCCACACACTACTCAAATCCTTTCCAGTGAAAAATGAACTTAGTCACACCCAGAAAATAGTGTTCTTCATTGCCATTGTGTCCATCCCCCCCCCCCCCATTTTTAAACAGTTCCCCAACCTGCCCCATGAAGGCAATTATACCCCACAGTGATCCAGCAATTTTAAAGCTTTTCTCTAGCAGGCTGCCCACCCCCCACTCTGATTCTGCATACGGACTTTTCTCCACTCTTTTCTGAACTCTGGTGTTTGCTTCTGTCATTTTGAGGCCCGACTTTTTCTCCAATTAAGCATCTCCGTAGACACCTGGCTCTAGCAGAACATACCCTGCCCTCTCAGCTCACCTGTCAAGTTCATTTTGGAGGATCCTTCCCTGACAATCCACATTTGTACCCTGGTCACTCACTCTTGTGGTGTCCGATATTGTCATAGTTCCCTGAAATTTTCCTTCCTGGCACTTACTGTAATTAGTAATTATGTGCTCATTTGCTTGGATCCTTGTTTAATGCCATTATCCTACACTGGATTTCAAGTGTCTCAAGGGCAGAACTGTTTCTCTTTATTCTCTGTTACTTTTCTCAGCAGCTACTACCAGGCCTTGTGCGTGGTAGATGCTTATCCATCTTTGTTGGATGGATGGATGGATGGATGGATGGACGCCTGGGTGCCTGAATGGAAGGGTGGATGGATGGTTCATCTTGGTCAATTTTAGAGAGGCAGAATGGTGGTGCATTTTTCACATCACAGCGCATGTGTTGATTTTCCGCTCCATCTCTGCTGTGTGACCTTGAGCAAAGTGGTTGAAGTTCTCTGTGCCTCAGAGAAATGGAAGAAACACACATGACGATGAGGAACAAAGAGGTTATCTATACAAAGCACTGTAAAAAATGCCTAGCACCTAGTAAATTATAAAATGGTAACTAAGATAAAATCATTTTTTCAGACTCTCTGGTTAGAATAAGTAAATACTAGGTATTAGATTAATGTAGAACAATATTATTCATTCAATTTGCAACATGTTTTTTGTGATCAGATTGAACAAATTAGAATATTTATGAATTCGTTGGTGAATGTAGAATTTAATTTCCTTCCTCTGATGTTGTGTCAACACCACCCCCCCCGAATGAATAAGTAGCTCCAATAAAAATCTGAACTTTCCCTTTCTAAAACTGTGTTTTATGACAAGTGAGATAATGTCATGCCCCCTAAAAGGCTCAGAACATGTTTGTTTTACCTTTTAAACTTAAAACCAATACATCTTGTGGATGCTATTAAGAAAAAAAAATCCATTTGATTTCACTTGTTCATCTAATAATCCTTGTAGAGAGCTTTACTCTCCCCATTTGACAGATAAGAAAAACAGACCTGGACCTGATTAAATGAACTGCCAATTCAACATAACAGAGATTTATTGAGGACCTGCTCTGTGCCAGGTGCTCTGAGAGATAGAAAGAGGAGTGAGGCTCCGGTTGGACTCCCAAGTGGTTGGGGTTCAGCAGGAAGAAATATACACGTGTAATCTGCAGTCACTGGACTGCTGACTAAGAGCCTTTCCCCTCACCCTCTGCGTATCCTGGAGGCGATGAGCCTGTTCATGGAGAAAGTGAGCCTAAGAGCTTCAGCCCTTGTAAGTGGAAATCAAAATGGCTGACACAAGAAACCTCTGATCTTCAGGCCTAGTAAAAAGCTTTCCAAGCATGACAACAATTCCTAAATCGCTGAGGCTTTCCCACTTCCTCGCTGTCAAAACGTTAAAACTAATTGCCCCCAGGCTCCTTGATGATCTGCGGCCCAGCTGCTGCTTTGACCACTTGAAAAATGAACAGGCTTCCCCGAAGGAGGTTTGTGTCCAGGAAATGGTGGAGTTACTGCTGAGTAGATACCTGGCTGCTTACTGTAGCTGTTCAGTCCTCCCCTTGGGCCGCTGGTGCTCTGTGACCCTTGGTCAGTTGCTAGCAGTCTTCTTGTCCCATTCCCTCCTTTACATGACCATTCGTTTTGTAAACTTTTTTCTCCCTTGAGGGGGAAAGACAACAATTTTCATTATTTGAGCTTCTGCAAATCACTTAGGCTCACTGAACTTAATTTCCTCACCTGTACCATGGAAATAATAACAGTCTTAAAATCTCTAAGGGTTGTTGTCCATGGGTCATTAATGGAGTTTTTGCTTTTTTTCCCTCTCTTGATGTATATTCTCCCTGGAGGAGAACAAACTTTAAACAAGCAAACAACTATAGAAGATGTTTGATGGTGAAGTGCTATGAAGAAAATACAGCAGGGGCTGGAGAGAAGAGGGGTGGGGTGCTCTTCCAGATAGGGTGAGCATCAGGTCACCCTGAGACAGTGACATATCAGCAGGTGAGCTCTGGAGGGAACTGTTTCAAGGTGGACCTAAAAAGAGAGTAGTCTGTGCAAAGGCCCTAAGGTGGGGGTGTGTTTGGCTTGTTGCAAAAATAAGAAGGAAGTCAGTGTGACTGGAGCTGAATGAGCAAAGGGGAGTAGGTAGGTGAGTCATCATGGGAAGAGGGATTAGGGGGGAGGCTTGGACCACAGAGAACCTATTAGGTCTTGGCAAGAATCGTGGGTTTCATTCGAAGCAGAGAGCCATGGAGGGTTCTGGGCAGTGGGGTACGTGATCTGATTGACCCTTTAAAAATGTCACTCTGTCTGCTTGCTGGGGAGTGTATTGTGAGGAGGTGAAATAGAATCAGAGCAGTTTTTATGTATGTGATAGGTATGTTGCTTCTGAGATGTTAACTGAGTAGTCTACTGGGAATCTGGAATTTCTAAAGGTCTCAGAGAGCCAAAGATGAATGAATATATATATATTCGTATATATATATTCATATATATATATTCATATATATATATATATATATATATATATATATATATATGATGGTACTTGGATGGTATACTCTCCACAGGTGGATTACCAGGGGCTTTACAGCCAGGACCTGGAAAATCAGCACAAGCAAAGTCTGAAGGGAGATAGAGTCACAAAGCAGGAGCCATCAGGCCTTGAGCCTGTTAATGAACAATCCATATAGGACACCATCAGAGACACTAAAGATCCTGAGAGGAAGGACCCTTTCTGTCAGGTTGTCAAGTAAGGGTTCTTCCGGAGCCAGTCCATGATGAAGGAAAATCTCTAAAATAAGATATCATTGTTTAAAGAAAACCAAGTTGCAAATCAGGAGAAAGATGAATTTCTATCACAAAAGGAAGATTTGGTAGTCTTCTTCGAGATGGGGACTAGAAATAAGGTGAGATAAATAATGGAAAATAGTCAAATTTTCTTTTGCCCACCTGACTTGTAGTGGGTACGTTTTGACCATGGTAAATAACAGACACTTTTGGCAGAGATCAGGGCATAGTTAGTGCCCAGTAAATGGTAGAGGAAAAAAAACGGAATAGCAGGGGTATGACGCCACTCAGCAGCACTTCCCCAGAGAGCCAGAGCTTCTGTGATACTCAGGACTCCCAGAAATCGCAGGTGTCCCTAGTGTCCTCTCGCTCCAACTTCTGATAATCCAGTGGTTCCAGAAAGCCTATTTGTGGTGCTTCTTGTTCCTCTGGAGCTCCATTGCAGTGCCAGGTAAAACAGATAAAGAGAAGGTGTGATGGATCATCGGTCACATCAGGAAAGCCATTTGTTAATGTAGGCGGAGACCAGCACCCTGTTATCCTTTTGCCCTGGCTCAGGTACAGGCCATAATCACATCCTCTCCCCCCCATAAATTCCCATGTGGCTCTTGCAGTAGAAGAAATTGCTGCTTTTCCAGACTTGGCCACAAGTACTTTCTCTTTGCAGTGCTTGGAATTAGTATTTGGAAGCCTATAGGCATTTATAACATGTTCCCAGACACTATCCATTAGGTATGCTCTTAAGCCATCTCCAAGCTGGCGAAGAACCTCCTTCCTCTCTGAATGAGAGGCCTGTCTTAGGATCTGTCTGATTTCTCTGGGAAGGATTTTTTTCTTCTTTATTTAAAGTTATTATGTCTTTGTGGCTTAGGCATTAGAAACAGAAATTTGTAACGCCTCATGGATGAAAATCAAGTACCAAAGCAGGTTAATCAGCAATGCCCCTATCTGCTTTTTTAAACTTGGTACCACAAGACTTAAAACCAAAAGGTGGAGCATAGCTCTGTGCTGTGCTAAGTAGGTTCTCGAACTGATGGCATTTCAATTTTTGTGGATTGGTTAATGCAACCCTGTGGCACTTACTCTAATGATGAAGTGGGTATTTTGACAGTGTTCTCTGCTTACCTGTGAGCCCCTTGATTTTGATAAATAGAGCTAAGTTGCTACATTCTTAATTAGAGCAATATAGGGTCTGATTTAAGGCCTAGGTTATACTAAATGAAGTGTGATCTCCTGGATTGAATCTTGGAACAGAAGGAAGACAATAGTAGATAAATCGGGGAAAATCCCAATAATCTATTTAGTTAGTGGTAACCTTTCAATTAAAAGCATTGTACCAATGCTCATTTCTTAGTTGTGTTGAACATAACATGGTTATGCGAGATACAAACCAGTAGAAGAAGCTGGGTGACAGGTATACCATAGCAGACTGCACTATATGCAACTCTACTGTAAATCTAAAATGTTTTCAAAAAAAAAAGCTAAATTAAAAAAAAGGTATAATAGAGAGGGAGACGGTTTGTCGATCTCTCTTGTGCCTTTCAAATCCAGCCCTAGAAGCAGTGTCCCAGTGTACATATAGTTCACTGAGAATCATCTTTAGCAGTATAATAATGCAACTGTTGGAAACCATGAAGCCAACCCATAAGTAGTCAGTAACCCTGTGTGGCTGGTATCGTTTGATCTGCAGTGCATGGGTGAGGAAACTAAGGCTCATAGTAGGGAAGTAACTCCTCCAAAATCCACAGTTAGTGGTAAGGGACCAGAATTGTAGCCCCTGCTCCTTAATGCACATACCTGCTCCAACCCAGAGAGTTTGGATGCGTGTGTATCAATCATGGCCCTGCCATTTATTAACTGTGATATTGCCCAGTTCCTACACTTCTCTGGCTGTCCATTTCCTCCTTATAAAACAAGGAGTTAGGGTTTGACGACCCTTAAGGATTTTTCCAGCTTCAAATTTCTCTGACTTGCTGACCTATATAGAGTACTTTTTAATTGAAATGTTACCATTCAACTTTTCTATCCAGTGGAATCCTTTCCAGACTTATGGAAAATAACCTTTTGATCTGCAGGGGACTTATGTGACATTTGAGCTCTTATCCACATGATTTTTTTTCCCTTTGAATAATCCTCCAGTTCTTTCTTTCCGACGAAATATCCACCAATCCCAGAAAGTGTGAGCTCTTGAAAGAGAAGTGTTTTCATAATTTATTGTAAAAATTTTAATACAGACTTTTTGCATGTATTTGCCTTATTTCTTTTTTATCTTCAATACATTATTGGCAACACTGGAATGAGAAGAAATTGATAGAGATAAGCTGTTCCGAATGTAGTTAAACATCATCGTTTGAGTTTATAAGGGAAGAACCGCTATTACCTTACCAAATTTTATGTGAATTAATGAAGATTAACATGAATTTGATCCTGTTTATTTAAGTTCAAACATCGCCTTAAGAACCCATTAGCTATTCTTAAAATCTTTGACATGGCAAGTCAGTATTAAGCAAATTAGGATCGACTAGTAGTAAAAATTGAAATTTCTGAATCCTGGAAAATTTTGGGCCAATATGAGTCAGTTTTTAAAATTTCAATAGTACTGGGGCACCTGGGTGGCTCAGCCAGTTAGGCGTCTGACCAGCTCAGGTCATGATCTTATGGTTTGTGGGTTCGAGCCCTGTGTCAGGCTCTGTGCAAACAGCTCAGAGCCTGGAGTGTGCTTCATATTCTTTGTCTCCCTCTTTCCATACCCCTTCCCCTCCCCTGCTCATGCTGTGTCTCTATGTCTCTCTCAAAAATAAATAAACATTAAAAATTTAAAGAAAAATTTCAGTACTACTGGATTATAACCCGCTTTATTATATAAACCAAAATTAAAAGACCAAGAAAGAATCATGTTCACTTGCCAAAAATGTCATTTCCTGGTATGCAATAGAAAATTATTTTTAAGTTTTTTTTTACTAATATTCCTTGCAAGATCTTGAGGATAGCTATAGTTCTCTAGAGGATTAATGCCCACACAAATACACCAAATACCCAAATTAATGTCATTTTTTTTCTCTTGACCAAAATAAATGAAAGAAGCACAAATAAGCAGCTACTCAACTAAAAAGAATAAAAGTGAAAAGAAAAGTGATCGTCATTTTGCTAAATGCTATAACATCCAGGAAAAAGGGGATAAATCAGTCCAGTAAGTTCATAAGCATTTACATGTGTTTCAATACACAGACTCAAGTGATGTCTTCAACATTGTTGCTTTTGTGCATAGAATCATTTCTGATTCCCCCATTCTAATGCCCTTTTAACTAATTTTGATGCAGAAATCTTAGTGAAATCCTAAAATTCCCCAAACTATGTTAAATAGCTAAATTTATTTCCTTTTCTTTAGAATAATGAAGTAATAACTTCTTTCATGGATAACTTGACCTTTAATCATTATCCCTTTGATAGTAAATTTTAAAAAGTCTGTAGTTTTTAAATGATGATCAATCATATGGAAAATTAAGTTCTTTGTATTGCACCTGCAATTAATAGTTATGTGACTTTACAAAGTCAGGAAACCTTGTTAAGTCTCAGTTTCCTTATGCATACAATGAGCTTAAATTCTTGCTGAATTTATATCAGGGGCTTAATGGATATCGAAGTGCATTATAAAGTACACAGAGCTATATTCTGGGCAGTTGAAACAGTTCGGTATTTATTGTGTGCTTACTATGTGCCAGGCACTGCATTCATGGTGTAGTAGTGAGCAAAGCAAAAAACAGTGTGTGTGTGTGTGTGTGTGTGTGTGTGTGTGTGTGTGTGTGTCTTTACTCGTGGAGTTCAAATTACAATTAAGACAACCAATGGAAAACAAAATACTTTTGATAGAGATGAGAATTATGAAATAAATTGAAGAGGGTAATGGGTTTGTAGAAGGGAGAGGCTTGCTTTATTTAGGTAAATGGTTGCAGAAAGCCTCTTGGAGAAGGGGAACTTTGAGTTAAGAGCCAGTAGTAAGGGAGTATAAGGAAAGAGCATTCCATTGGAGGAACACGTCAGGTTGAAGGAACAAATGGTAGGTCGGGGCCGATGGAGCATGGTGAATTATGTGGAAGAGGAATACAAGATGGAACCAGAGATGTGGGCAGGGGCCAGATCACACTGAGCCATATACACCATGCTGTTCTGGAGGCCTGGGTAAGCTTTGTGATTGTTTTAAGAATTGAAGTGAATCCATAAATGTTCTCAAGAGCAAAGGCAATAGTCATATATGGCAGTTTCCTCTCACGATTTGTTCATGGATTGTTTTCTCTTAACACTTTATTTCCTAGTAGCCACAAAGTTAGAGACAGAATATGTAGATGAAAGCAGAGTATTCCAATATAAATATTTGGCCTCTTTCTAGATTCTTCCATCATAACTCATAGTTAATTGATGATCTCAATCATTATTTCCGTCTTTTAAATATCTCTTTCTTCTATCCCATTGTTTTGCTTCCCACTTCCAGTATTTTCGTTCAGGCCATCATCATTTCCCTCTTGTACTAATACAGACTCCAAAGTTGCCCTTTGCGATCTGTCTTCCAAATAACTTCTAAAGTGCTTGGTTCTAGAATCAAATCTGATCATGCTCGTGACTTCTCCTTTCATCCGTGCCCATCCCTCCTAACTGCTTAAAAACCTTGTGTGATTTCTCATCACTCATGAAAGTCCGATTGACTTCATTTGGGACATGAAATGTCTTTTTTCTTCTTTCATTTTCAGACTTGTCACCACTAACCCCAGGCGTTTATATGGGATCTTTTTGTGCTTCCCTAAGTGGCCTACTGTGCCCTTCCCACCCTCCCCTACACCTCTGCCTGTATTCTTCCTTCTACCTAGAATGCTTTGTGATGTCCATTCACCCTCCCAAAATCCTGTTCTTCTGTGTTTCCGCAGCACCAAGGATCTAATGTGACAGCAATCAAATACTCCTGTTATTTGGTTAATTTTTTAGATTGCCAACTAAAACCACAATCATCTCAAGGTCAGGGACCAGGTCCTGCTTAATCTTTAAAGCTATAGTACCTGGCACAGTGCTATCACAAAACAGACTGTTAAAAAATGCTTAGTGATGGGATGCGTTTTAGATCATGCTATTATGCCTTTGGCTCTGGCTAGGTTATAGAAGTAAATTTTAAAAGCATGAAAACACCTGTTCAGTGCATTGCTCTCTGTTTAATAACCCTTCCTGCTTTTGTTCCCTTGCCTTTAAAAGGGAGATGGAAACTCCTTTCTGGCAATGTTAAAATGATCGCCTGCATCAACTGTATTAAAAATGATAAGTACAGTGCCTGATGACTGTTGTCACTAACAGCACTAATATAATCATTGGAGGAGGAACAAAGAATTGAGGACATGGTTTCTGCCCTTAAAACTTTAACTCACTGGCAAAGCAAGATCTGTATACAAAATGAACTAGCAGCCTACCTGATTTTAAATTAAGAAGTTCCAGAATACTTTGAAATGTTGATGTATTATAGCAATTCATAGAAGAAGGAAAACACTCAGGGATGGGGAGAAAAATAATGATGCTAATGACAATGTCTGACAGGTATTAAGCTCATATTTTGTGCCAGGCTAAGTGCTCAGCTTTTCAAATGGATTATCTCATTGAAGATTTGTTTTGTTTTGTTTTGTTTTTTAATCATTCTTTTCTACTTTCACAGGTCTTTCTTTCTTTCTTTCTTTCTTTCATTCTTTCTTTCTTTTGTAAATGTTTTTTTTAAGAGAAAGATAGCAGGGGAGGGGCAGAGAGTGAATATTTGGAGTAACCCTTGAATTGGATACTTTTTATACCTCCCACCCCTGCCACATTTTTTTTTTAACAGATAAAGAATACGAAGCTCAGAGAAGTCTAGTAACTTGCCCTACACCACACTGTACGACATAGGGGAAACAACTTCTGAACCCAGGCATTCTGGGTACGCAGATCTAGTTTATAACATCTTTGCTCGGTGGCTTCTGTGACGCTCTCTGGGAGGAGGTTAAGATTTGTCACAGGCCATGAGATGTAAGACTTGAACTTTTCATTTAAAAAAAGGGGTGTGGTAGGAAGGAATGGTGTTCCTTATGAATGGGAAGATGAAAGTAGGTTACTGGGGAGTATAGCAGAGAAATTGAATGAGTCGGGGTAGCAGCATTAGAAATTAATCTGAGTATCGGGCCGGCTGGGTGGCTCAGTCGGTTGAGCCTCCGACTTCGGCTCAGGTCATGATCTCGCGGTTCGTGAGTTCGAGCCCCGTGTTGGGCTCTGCGCTGACAGCTCGGAACCTGGAGCCTGCTTCAGATTCTGTGTCTCCTCCTCTCTCTGCCCTTCCCCTGCTCACGCTCTGTCTCTCTCTGTCTCTCAATAATAAATAGATGTTAAAAAAAATTAGAAATTAATCTGAGTAGAATAAAGAGATCTATGAAACAGTAATGGACACATGATTATCAAACATTACTTCCCAGGCCTTCATCATATTCTGCCTAGTTTCCTCTCTGGTAGTCCGGCTTTTCCACTTGTCAGTGAATGTTCGATCCATTGTATAAAACTGGAGGGATAGGTATTCCAGTGATGGTATTTTCAACGTCTTGAGGTCCTGCAAAAGATGCTGCTACTGTGGCCTCCTGCTGCCTACCTCACCCGCTCACGGGTTTAGCCCCTGTGGTTGGACAGGGCTTTTGACCCATCTATAGTTTTCACTATTGCATTTGTCATCCAAGAGGTTTGTGGTAATTCAGGTATGAGACACAAACTGAGGGATGTAGTTTGAAGTCTGAAATTTTGGTATTTCCACAGTATTTTGAGTTTCAGATGGTGGGACAGTATTGGGTTATGGTGCTGAGAATGGGGAGAATGGGAAGAGCATGGTTGCAATTATATTGTGAAGGACTCACCAGGGGACCTTAAAATTCCACATGTGAGTGAGTGGTGAAAAAAAGGCATCCAACAAGCCTTCATGGTTTCTCGTCTGAAGTTCCAGAAGGGCACAGATAACAGTTGAGGTTGTAAGAATAGCTTTTGTGGGAGGGAATGCAGACTCAGGGTGAGTTATGGCTGAAAATTGACTATTTGGAGATGCCTGGTGCCAAGGGTTTAGGACTAGGAGTGGAACGATCAAAAAGTGATGAGGAAGGAAAAACAGGGAACCTATCGGGAGAGATCAATAAGTCCAGGGCAAGACCTTGATTTAGTTAAGATGGGATGTATTAAATGAAGCAACATTATAAAATCAGTTGATGAAAGACCAATATGTCAATAATACCAACAAACTTGGTGGCCTAGAATTGATTTGGCTGGTGAGTAAGGAAAAGACACTATAAAAATAACCAAGAATATTTATGGTGAACTGTATTTAGGTGTAATCACTAAGTATTCATTAGTCATATAATCATGAATTTTCTTGGTATCTAGGCAGTCTTTGAAGTTTATTTTAGACATTTGTCCATTTTGAATGCAGAGAAAAACAAACAAAAGGAGTAAAGAAAGTAGTAAAAAAAAATCAACTGAAGAAGTAGAATAAAAATACAAACGCATCTAGCTCTTTGTGAGAGCATTTTATTCAGAAAAAGAAGTATTTTGTGTGCCATACTGTCTACCAAATCATCAACTACAATAGGTTTTTATCACCAATATAGTCTCATTTCTGTTGTGCACACAGAGCCAGTTTTAATCATATTCTTGTTCTCCTGGAAAGAATATTATCCAAAGATGTAATAATTAATCTAGGGTAATGCATCATTCTAAGAGACTGACTCTGTGGAAAAGAAAACACAACAAGGAGTTTCTGGTTTTAATTTATCTTTTGAAAAAATAAATAGGGAGTCAGCAACTACTTATATGTGAAAGAAAAATGGAAATGTGCTCCAAATAAATTCACTTGGAAGTCATGGGCCCTAGAAAGATATGCTGCTATTTAGACTTCTTATGAAGGTCAATTAATATAATTTTGTTGGAACTAATCAATAATGAGGAAAATACATTACGTTATACTTAAAGGATACAAAATTACTTTGCTCTCAATTGGAAGAGTAAAGATTAGTGCTCGTTTCAAATGTATTTAGTTAAGGATGTTCCTTTAGCTAAGGATGTTCCTTAGCTAAATACACACTTAAGTGCTACTTTTCACTGGATCATTACTCTTATTTTGAGGATAACTAAAATAAATTATTTGACTAGTATATGTAGAACTGCTATCCCATGTCAGATGAACCACTTTCGGAAAGATGGTTGCAATCTTGTTATTTTCTTTTGGTTTTAGCATAGTGTGGTGGGTATGGAATTCAGGTTGTTACCTGAACATTGTTTTTAGCGGTGGTGGTGGCTTAGTGCTTGGTGACAGCATGTCTGACTCTACCTGCTCACAGATTTCGGATGTCAGTTGTGCATTCTCCTATTTTATCAACTGCAACCAGGCAAACCGTCTAGTTTTAGAGATGCTGGAGTCAAATCTAAGGACAAAGTACATAGAGTTATTTACTTATGGGCTTTGTTCAAATAGAAATACACTACAGATGTGAAGAATGGCAAGGAAAAATGGATGTATCCCCAAGGAATACCTTATGCCATTTTTTTATAGGCCAGGAGATAAAGAATCTTGAAGGAAAAAAAAAAAGTCTTGCTCACCCATAGCAAGCTATGTTCTGTTTTAAAATCTTAATTTCAATGTAATTGTAATATTTTAGTTATCTTTAGTTACTTTTTTTAAGAAAATGATGTGTCCTGTTTTGTTTACTTTGGGGAGCAGGTGAAGAACACCATGTGTTTATCCTTCAAACATCAGGAATTATTTGTAATATAAAATAATCATTCTGACTGATTTCACAGACCTTTAGAAGTCTGAGGGCTTTCTTTATCTTATGTTGGAGTCTGCAAAAGATTGTGGTAATATGTTTTGTAATTATATGTGAAAAATCATTTACTTATGGTTTTTTTCGTTTTAAATATGTCTGCCTTCAAAAAACATTATTTTTGCATCAATACCCACTCCCTTTTAATCCTTATTTGACTTCAGCTTGGGATAGTTACACGGTGATAGGTTGTGAAGGATGATGCTTTAAAAGAAGATACTGGGACCTTTAGTTCTTTATCTCTGAACAACAATATATACTATAAACAGGTGTAAAATATAAACTATAAACAGGTGCCAGTTCTAAAACAAAAATAAATGAATTCCAGATAACCTTTTCTAAACTGAGATATTTAAAATGGAATATACCTGGATGGTCTGGAAAGTGGCTTTTGGGTCTATTACTGGGTCTCATAGTCAACAGAAGCTTCAGAAAGTATAGAAAGAGAAAGAGTTGCTACGTGACCATTAAGTTCTCCTGAGGTACAGGAACTATTTCGCGAGTTTATTTATTTAACCAACTTTGTTAAGATATAATTTACATGCAATTCGCTGCTTTTATTTTAAGTGTGCAATTCTGTTTAGTCAGACATACGCATGCATGAAATTACTACTCCCACCATCAAGATAGAGAACCCTTGCACCACACCCGAAAGATTCCTTAAGTCCTTACGCAGCCTATACCTCTCCTAAGCTCCTCTCCAAATTCTCGGTGATCAGTGATCTGATTCTTGTCACTGATTAACTTGGCAGGGCAGTGTTGTGAACACGGTATTTGTTCAATGCAGAGCATTAACCAGTTTGAGAAGATACAGAGAAGAGCGATGACATTAAGAGTAGGGAAAGCTTAGCATGAATTTTATACCCTTTGTCTAAATAGTAACTAAAGGGAATGCTATTTGATAATGTTTCAAGGGCAGCAACATGGACTGAAAAGATTTATAATGAAATAGCTTGCCCTGTTCTGTTACAGCCTCAGTTCATCACCGGCATGTCCAAACCTTAGTTCTTTGAGCGCACTTCAAACCAGGAATAGATGAATATGAAAGAAGTCACAGCAAACCCCTTTGGCCAATTAGAGAGGTACATCTGTCTATACATCCAGGTTAATTTTCTTTGACTTGCTATATACATACAACAAATGTGTAAGTGAATTTCTTAATGCAATTTTATATATAAAAGTAAATGATACATATTAGTCCCCAGAGCCTTAGTTTTCCTCTTCCATGGAATGCTAGGGACAACTAATAGGTGCAAAATACTTAGCAAATGTCAGGCCATATACATGCTTAACAGATGGTAATCCTCATGAAGACAGGCGGTATAACAGAGATCAGATCCCACACTTAATTGAATTTATTAATGGTTGTCAATATATATATTGTTTGAGCTTCTAACAGTGTCTAAAATTTCCTACCACTAATGTTTCTCTAACGGGTCCAGTGCTCAGTTACTCTTTTTGGAAGTGAATAACCAAAGCTAAACCTCAGTCTTAGGCTGATAAATAACAACTTTTCAGAATCAAGTAGAAATAAAGGCTATTGACCTCTTTCCTGCTTTCATCATTGTTTCCTTGTGGTGCTATTTTTAACACCTATATAAGTTTATATTTTATAGACATTTTGTGTAGTTCACCAGATGTTGACTAGTAACATTTTAATATGTGCTTTCATATTTTAAATGCATGTATACACATATAAATGTTTCCAACAAAAATTTTATGTGTGGTTTTATTTTTTAAAAATCTAATGTACTGATACCATATTTAGCAATGAATATAGTTGTATTTATCCATTCCTCTTTTGTTGGAGAATTGAACTGTTTCCTTTTTTCCTCTATTGAAAACAATGCTTGTGTAAATCTTCCAGTATATACATAATTGCATATTTAGTGAGTTTAGTGCCTGAAAACATCACTTCTAAGAAAATATCTTTGGTCAAATTATGGATGTGTGAGGCATATAATGATATTCATGATTTTTCCTCTATAAAGATTATACATTTTATTCTATCCCTCCCACGTGAGTGGTTGAATATTAATAAGTTCCTGATTTTCCAACTTTTTCAGATGATACTATAGTTGAACATGCAAACATATAAAAAAAACACAAGGGATGTATATATCCATTTTTTCCAGATTAGTCACTGAGTGCAAAGAGATCAGTGCATCATTTCTGAATCAAAGAAATGGTAATTTTGAGGGTCTGTATCTGGATTTGTCCTGGGTAAATAAGGTGGGCGCCTCTGAATCTTCTTCAAGTCATGTAAGGGAAGATAATTCTTTGAAGTAAGCTCTTTTTTTGGAACAAAAGGGTAGGGAGATATCTTGACCTTTGCTATTTTCCAGGAGCACAGGGTTCAGGTAAAGTTCCACATTGGCAGTTCAGTGCAATCCCAATTAAAATCCCAAGAGATACTTTTGCAGAATTAGCAAAACTGGATTCTAAAATTTATATGGAAATGAAAAGAGCCAAAAATAGTCCAGGCTATTATCAAGAACAACAAATTCTAAGATTTAACATTACAAGTGTTAAATAACAAAATTCAGCCAAGGAAATTTTAAGGTTTAATTGGCTTTATTAAATGATTCATGAATCCAGCAGTACCCCATCTAACAAGTCAACAGTCCAAGGAGTTGCACCAAATGGAAGCAGGAGGGGGCAAAGAAATTGAAGCAAAAGAAAAAGATTGTTTCAGGCAACGCATCTTATAGGGTGCAGGTCATCTCCTCTTTGAGGGATGGGGAGGACCCATGTGGCACAGTTTGGTGCTGCTGAACAATTTCTGACTGACTGTTAAGACTGTAGTTCTGGGGGACTTTGAAACTGATTATGTAGTAAGCACTGGTTGGGGTGATTTTCTAACTGATAGCATTTTCGGCCTGTGGGTTTTTTTGTTTTTGTTTTTGAACACAAATTATTAAGGTGTATTACAGAGCTCCACTAATTCAGATGGAGTATTGACTTGAGTAGGACAAATGAAAAGAAGAAGCTAGAGAATCAGAAACAGACCCATTCAGAATATGGTCACCTGATTCATGACTGTGAAAGGCCAGTTAAAGTAATGGTCCTTGTTCTTCCTCCCTTCCTTTGTCTGTAGTCATTTGCCATGTGATGGCAGTTTTCCTGCCAAAGGTTCAGAGTCTATTTTCTTGCCCCTTGAATTTGAGTTTGGCTTTGTGACTTGTCTTGACCAGTGAGATGTTAGCAAATGTAACAGAAGTAAAGGCTAGGCAAATCATTCAAACAAAGAGTTGGACATCTCTACTGCTTTTTTTCCCCCTGGCCAACCCAAGACGACACATCTGGGCTAATCCATTGGAAGAACTACATGGAGCAGGTGCCATATTACCCCAGTTGTTCCAGCTGAGGCCATTGTCCTAGAGGTCAATAACTGGACTGTCAGGCAAATGTTAGTCACATTTCAAAGAAAGACAAACATATAAAGAATAAAAGAGGCAATTAACTCAAGGAAAAATAGAGTGTTGAAATGGAATGGAATTGAAATAGTATTTGACATAGCTTAGTAATGACAAATATTTACATAGTCGTGATCATGTTTTTAAAAGCCACATATGGATTTTATTAAAGATGTGATTGAATTATACCAAGAGGAAGAAGGAGAGGGAAACTAGTGGGGGTGTGAAGGTGGCTGGTGGTAGTAGAGAGTTAAACTGCCATCTTACTTAGTAACAAATCAAAGAGTAATAACTAAACGTGGAAGACCGATAACTGAAATATACTCATGTGAATTGAAAACATGAAGGCAAATACTAGAAGGAAAAACTAAAAGGGTTGAAAATTGTGTCTCTGGGATGTGGGAGGCTAGGGAAGGATGGATGACTAGGGCACAGATGTTTTTCATTCTAGTCATCTTATTAGTTGATTTTTATTTTTTTTTTTGATTTTTAAATGATGAAATAATTTTTAAAAATAGTTGGAATTAAGAAGCTATCCCTGCCTCAGTCCTCCTGAAATGCTGCTATTGTAATGTGCCCTCATATTTTTATTGATTTCCCTTTTCCTCCCCTGTCTGAAACTCATGAGATTTCTCAAAAACATCCCAAATCTGGAGTATCTTACTAATGAGGCTTTGATTAAATACAAATCCAAAAGAATACAGCTCGTTCTGAAGACCATGCCATCCCTACCCCTTGAGGTCATCCTCCATTGCTGCTAGTTTGCTGCAGCCAAGAATTCATCATGTCTACAAGCAGGAGACAAAACCCCCAGGATAAGAAAACAAATAACATGAGGACCACTAGCCCATGGTGATGCCAGTTACATCAAAAACACCTAAGTGACCTAGTGCTTCCTGATGTTGTCCTAAGGCTGAGATCAGGTCCCGCATCTTATTTCTTTGGAAAGGTTAATTATACAAGACAACAAATTTACAAAGTAAGCTAGGTTTGGGATGCATACTCCAATGTTCAGTATTCTTAAGTCCTCTGATAAGCTTTCAACACCCATTCAAGGAATTGTTATTTCCCATAGAGTCTCACTTTTCACATATCTTTACTTTGAACTCAGTCTCTGAATTTTATTTTATTCGTAAAATTGAAATCTAAGTCTTTTGGTTCAAATGTTCCAATGGTGGTAGTGGTCAGAAAGTAAGATGACTTGGTTTATTATATAGTGTGTCTATTTCTTTTTCCTTTCATTTTTTTTTCTATCCTCATTTCAGCTATGTATTCCTTTTTTAAAAAGAAAATCTATACATTGGGGCACCCAGGTGGCTCAGTCATTTGGGCATCCAACTTCGGTTCAGGTCATGATCTCACAGCTCATGAGTTCGAACCCTGCATCAGGCTCTGTGCTGGCAGCTCGGAGCCTGGAGCTTGCTTCAGATTCTGAGTGTGTGTGTGTGTGTGTGTGTGTGCGCGCGCGCACTCGTGCACGTGTGTGTCTGTCTGTCTGTCTCTCTCTCTGTCTCTCCCTTGCTCATACTCTGTCTCTCTGTGTCTCTCAAAAGTAAATAAATGTTTAAAAAAATCTATACATTGATATATATATTTTTTCCCTTGATCAAAAAATGAATGCCTTCAGTTGTCTGAAATGTATAAATTACCTTGAAGTTAAGGATATTCCAACATCTAACTTTCCCCAAGGAAAACTCGCCAGAAACTGTGTGTTTCATTTTTTTTTAATTTTAAAGAGGCCCTCTCTGGTGGAGCCTCAGCAAATGTCACTGTTTTGTGGGTCTTTTAAGAATTCATTGGACTTTGATCTTTACAAACCAAAATAAAATAGCTGTATCTCTCACATGCTTTCTTTATACTGTTTGTTACTGCTGCCTATTCCAGAACTCGGGATGTGGGCGTGTTTTTGATCTGAACCAAACAGCTATGATTAGACAGCCATGATAGAGGTATCCCCTTCTCAGATCTTGTCATTGGCCACTCTAATGACTATTCATGTCATTAGAGGGTTTTCCTGGCAAAAATATCCATTTTCAAATTTATGAGATTCATATACATAAACGTGTCGAGCACGCCCTGTGCCAGGGCTTGAGCCAGGGAGCTGATCATAATCAAGGGAAACTTTGTGGTACAAAGGGAATGTAAGATATAAACATGGGGACAACTGTCCCAAGTTCTAAAGTGTCAGGATCATGGCTGGTGGAGGATGGGTCATGAAAATGGACTGGTCATGATCTGTCAGTGCTGATACATGCATGATAACTCTTGTTGCCATGTGGCCCATTGGCCATTCTAGACACTGTGGAATCACTCATCATCCCTACCATTCAAGAACAGCTTTTCCTCAGATCTTGGTAAACTGCTTTGGGGCATGTGAAATCATTTTGCTGCTTAAATGCCACCTTAGTCTATGAAAGCACCTTTAACACTAAGGCACTGTCTGGTTTGATACTGCTTCGGGCAAAATTAGTTGATTTGTTACCCTGAGTCATGCTCTGTGTGCATCATGCCCCCTCTGCCTGCATGTACAGCCACAGGTTTTCTCTAGAGTTTTGCTGCTTTCTTGGACTCCAGTCTACAATTGATGTACAGGTCCTTGCTGCTCTCCTGTCTTTCTAAACTAATAAGATTTGTCACATCTGCACTTGTTGTGGGGCTCCCCTTCTTTATGAACCTAAAATCTCTGTTTATTCCTTGCCTTCCCCTCTACTTCTCATCCAAGTTGGGGATTTTTATCTAACTGGGTGGGTGGAATTACAAGTCATCCAGAAAGCTGAGGCCTCTACTCATCAAAATATTTCTCTAACTGATGGCCTTTGCTCATGAGTAATTTCTTCTCTAGGAGAATGTGCTGGACTTTTGAAACTCAAGAGCCAAGAGTTACTTACTTACTTACTTATTTTTTTTTCTTCATGGTGATTTTTTTCTTCAGAAGCAGGGAGTATAGAATAGCATGGGTGGTGCTTTAATGAGAGAAAGGGACAACACGTAGAGGAAATAAGGCTTGATAAGGGCTAGTGTGTCAAAATATTTAATCAGATCTGGTTAGTTCTGCATCAAACCTAATTTAGGGTAAACAAGAGAGAAACCAAGTTAAATGGCCACAAGAAAGGGAAGGGTACTTCACACCACAGTGTTTGAAGATGGATTCCTGAAGAAACTGGAATTTTACTTGGATAATGGAGAATGGGTGTGATTTTAATGGGGTTGATTTTGGCAGAAATGAGTGGAAAAGCTTTCTCAATAAAGAGAATACATGAGTAAAGAAGAAATCTGAGAGGATCTAGGAATTGCATGACAGCAATTCCCTGGAAGCTAGAATATTGAAAGAATTCTGTCTAGAATGTAGTCTCTATGAATCTGCATGACCACAGGTGACTTACTTGTAACCTTTCTGTGCCATAAGTTCTTCATATGTGAGTGGCAATGGTGGTACATATCAAACGGCATTTTATGATAGGTGCGGTATATACAGTCATGTTGGGAGCAGTGTTCTGGGCCATGAAAAGATGATGCATTAGCTACTATCAGAGTTCTGTCAGGGAAAAGAGGACAAAGCTAAGCTACACAAAATTCATGAAGGGCCTTGAATGAAATGAAAGAACTGGCTCAAGATGGTTTAGGGACAAAGTCTTCTTGGCAGTGCTGCTGAATTTAAAGTGCTGATTCTCAAATAAAATTGTGTGTAGGAATGACCAAGTAGCTCATGACATGTGAAATTCCAGGCCACCATTTTTCCCACAATGGTTGTGATTTAATAGGTACAGGGTGTGGTGGGAAAAATAATGTGTATTTTTAATAATGATGGTTGTCAGATCTTGGATTGGGGCAAGGCAAGTGAGGTGCCTGAGATGCAAAATTGAGGGAGTCCTCTTGACTCCCTGAGGGTGTGTTTGGGTAGTGTTGGCCCTGAGGGTGAGTGCCTCCTTAAATTTTGCACCCTAGAGGCCTCATTCACTTCATTCTGGGCTGGACCCTGAGATTCGGATCCTGGTGGAGGAAGAAATCATTCATTTCTTTATTAGACCTATTTCTTGAGTACCTGCTGTGTGCCTGGCATTATTCCAGATGCTTGGAGCGTGTCGGTGACCTCCATAGACAGAACTTGCGGGCCTTGGAAAGTTTGTATTTTAGCAGGAGAGACAAAATAATAAATATAATAACTAAGTAAATTATATGTTATGTTAAAATGTAATATGTTCTGTGGAAAAGTAAAAATAGAGCAGGAAAAAGACAGTAACTCATCCTTGGAGAAGTTTGTTTTAAAGGCTGACTCAAGCCCGTTCTCAGGTCTCATTTCCAGTTACCTACTCACATTCATTAGGAATGGTTTCCTGACGCCTCCTATATGGTAAAAGTATTCTGAGATTACTTCCTTCCTCAGCTGGAAGTGTTTTCTAGAAGCCATGGGCCCTGTCTGCCATGGGTTCAGTCAGGAAGAAGGGGGTTATCATGGCTGTCTATGTGCCTCCTCTAACATATGATACACCAAAAGTTCTAGCTCTTTCAACACCTACTATTAAGGCAGCCTATGGTGAACTTGCCAGTGACACAGATGTTCTGTGTTTTTGGAAGCTAAAAAACCCCCAGTTGTTGGAAAATATTCTGTGAGAAAAATCTGAAGGCAAATTGACTGTAAAATATCACTGAAATGAGAAAGCAGGCTGTAATACTAAAAAAAATTAGAAGAGAATGATGAATTCTATGATCTCCTTAGTATTTGTCACACACAAATGTCATAGAATTTTAGAACTGGAAGGGGACCTTGGTGATCATCTAGCAAAGCAGATATGAAATGAGAGTTAGGAAATGACGAGTGCAAAGATCATTTAATTAGGAAAATCTCCTTTGTAAAAAGAGTGATAAAGGGAGAGAGCTGCTATTACTGAAAACAGGAGCCCACAGCCGGGCTTATCCATCAGAACACATGGCAATTAGATGTTTGAAGACAAAGCAGAGGAGACTAAGGGCACGAAAGGACAAGAATAAATCAGGAAAATAAATGAGGCCAAAAAAAAAAAAAAAAGAGCCATAAAGCACTGGAGTTTTGAAGTTTGTTAGATTCTGTTGTATGCCATTTCTAACGTACAAACAGAAGAACATGTCATTGAGTGCAGGATATCTCAAAGCTCCACATGACAGCAGTTTTTGTTTTTTGTTTTTTTTTTTTTTAATACTACATTAAGTAAATGAGTCACAATTAAAGGCCGTTGGTTCTGTGATTGGAGGCCTTGGGGGAAAAGCATTAGAGCATTTTCTCATTCACTCAATGGTTGTTCATTGCAACTGGGTTTCCTTTGGAAGATAGTGACAAAAATAGAACCATACCTGCAATCTACATAAGTATAGGTCTAGTTAATTTCCTTCCTCATATTTATGAAAGATCAGCGTTTGGGCTTCATGCCATATTCTATTAACCTCGGGTAGAGTGGAAGCTGGCTCAGACAGGATTACATTGCCTGACTAGTTCAGTTATCTTATACAAATGGTGATGTGCACCTGAAAGTTTGTCTTACAATGTAAATCTTCTGCATTTGTAGTAGCAACCCAGGAGTCCATAATCAGGCTTGGACAGAGAGAATGTAATTGAGGAAATCATCTAGAAAAGGGCTTAGTGCATAGTAGGTGCTAAATAAATATTGATTAAATAATTCAATAAGTTGGCGACCCATCTACCGTGTATTTCAGACAGTTCCAAAATGAACAAAAAGGCACCTGCCTAGAAATAACTCCTTTGGAAGGTATTAGGCTTATGAGGGCCTGAATAAAGATGAACGTCTTATAGGGTATGTTTTACCCTATATAACTTAATGATAACTACTTGGGTTAGATAAAACTTGACGAAATTGGTAGTATCTGCTGTCATACCTACTATGTGCTTGACATTATTCCAGGGACTTGGCATATATCAGTGAACATGATAGACAATGAGACCCATTCATGAGGAGCTAAACGGGAGAGACAAAAACTAAAAAAAAACACAATTGCTAAGTAAATCATATTATGTTAGAAGGCGATAGGTGCTATGGGAAAGAAGGGTAGAGCAGGATACAGATGGGAGTTCACACTTTAAGATGCTCACGTTAAAGGACCCAGGCCAGCTCTAAGAATTTGTCTCCTGTACTAGTTCAAATCCATTAGGAGTGGTAACTGCTGTTGCCTTCTGTAAGGCTTGAAAACCTGATAAAAACTGTAAACCTGATAGAGTTAATTTTGGGAAAAAAAATGTTTCAAGTAATACCACTTTGAATATGTATGATTTTTATACTTTTCATGGGAATGTCCTATACTAAATAATGGATCATTGATTTTCGCAATAGTTCTATGAATTAGGCATGTCAAAAGGTGAATTCATTTTTCCTCATTTTTTTTTAACCTGGCAAAATACATGTAACAAAAAACTTACCATCTTAACACTCAAGTGCACAGTTCAGTGGTATTAAGTACATTCACAGTGATGCATATCCTTTGTCATCATCTATCTCCATATCCTTTTCATCTACTAAAACTAAAACCCTGTGCTGATTAAATAGCAACCCCATTCTTCCCTCCCCCAGTCCCTGGCAACTACCATTCCACTTCTGCCTCTATCATTTTGACTGTTCTAAGTACCTCACATGATTGGAATCATACAATATTTGTTCTCTTGGGACTGGCTTATTTCACTCAGCATAATGTTCAGGTCCATGTATAGTGTAATAGATGTTACAATTTCCTTACATTTTAAGGCTTCATCATCGTTGTATGTACATACCACAGTCTGTTTATCCATTCATCTTTTGGTGGATAGTTGGGTTGTTTCCTTATTTTCACCACTGTGAGTAATACGGCTACACACCTGGGTGTATAGATACCATAGGTGTGCAAATACAAATATTTGAGGCCCTACTTTCAATTCAATTGGGTATATATCCAAAAATGGAATTGCTGGATTATAGGGTAATTTTCTTTCTATTATCTGAGGAACCCACCTCACTATTGCCCTCAGTGGGTATACCATTTATATTTACATCAATAGTAAGCAGGCCTTCCAGTTTCTTCATATCCTTGCTAACCCATTTGTTAAAATAATAGCTATCCCAAAGGATATGAGGTCATATCTCACTGTAGTTTTGATTTGTATGTCCTAATAAGTAGTAACATTGAGCATCTTTTCATGTGCTTATTGGCCATATTCTATTTGAAGAAATGTTTATTGAAGTCTTTTGCCCATTTCAAAATTGTGTGTTTGTTTTCTTATTGAGTTTTAGGAGTTCTGTATAAATTCTAGACGTTAATCCCTTATGAGATACATGATTTGCAAATATTTTCTCCTATTTGATGACTTGTCTTTTTACTCTGTTGATAGTGTACTCTGATGCACAAAATTTTTTATGAAGTCCAATTTCTCGACTTTTTAAAATTTTCTTGCTTGTGCCTTTGATGTCCTATTCAATAAATTCTTGCCAAATCCAGTGGTATACAGTTTTAATCTTATGTTTTCTTCTGAAAGTTTTATAGTTTCTGTTTTTACATTTAGGTCTTTGATCCATTTTGAGTTACATTTTATACTGGGATCAATTAGGGATCCCAATTAGGGACTAGCATTGTAGTACAAGTTGAAATCAGCAAGTATGAGTCTTTCTGTGTTGTTCTTTTTCAGTATTATTTTGGCTATTTGGGATCCTTTAAGATTCCACATGAATTCTGGCATGGGATTGTTTCATTTTTATTTATTTTTTATTTTTACTTTTTAGAGAGAGAGCATGTACATGAGTGAGTGGGGGAAAGGGAGAGAATCCTAAGCAGACTGGGGGTCAGGGCAGGGGCAGAGTGAGAGACTTGATCTCACGACTGTGAGGTCATGACCTGAGCCAAAATCCAGAGTTGGACGCTTAACTAACTACGCAGGCACCGTGGGAGGTTTTTTTTTTTTTTTCATTTATTCAAATAAAAATTACTGGGATTTGATCAGGATTGCATTGAATTTATAGATTGTTTCGGGTAGTATTGACTGACATCTTAACAGTATTAACACTAGTAAGTCATTCAGCCCATGAACATAAGTTGTGTTTCCATTTATTGAGATTTTCTTTGCTTTAGCAGTGTTTTGTAGTTTTTATTGTACAAGTTTTGCACCTCCTTGGTTAAGTAAGAGGAATTAATTTTTATTTAGAAGATGGGAGCTATGTGGTAGGATCTTGGTTTTATAGAATAGTACAGAGAAGATGATGGTTAGGATGATAATTCAGAATCACCTGATTCCTATTACAGTAATTGAAACTATGCTTTGTAGAGATGACAAAAGAAAAGATTATCAGGCTCCCGAAATCAAGATCCCAAAGTGGGGATCTTGAAGACATCAAGGTATAATCCCAGTTTGGAGTCCAGATTCTAGATTCTTATCAGTTAATCTACTGCTGGGGGATTAAGCACTGAGGGATGGATTTCATCACATCAAAATAACAAAAGGTAAATTAATAAAGGTGACAGTTTATTGATTTATAATATGAATACATATTTGCAGTTTCCAGAATGTATGTATCTAAAGTCTAGGGCGACATCTTCCCAAGACTCTTAAGTTACCATTCAAAATATGTTAAATATGTTATTAGATTGAGTCTAAAACCCAAAGTTTGTAGGATATTAATTTCATATGCCCAATAATTTGTTTTGCATATGTAGTTCTCTCCTTTTTTTATTGCTAGAGTTCCTTTCCTCCTCCCACCTATTTCCTTGAGAGAACACAAAGGACACAAAACTTTGAGATGTGGCTCATGACTCTCATTTCCACTCTTAGCAGCTATGCAGGTGCACTGCTAAAGGCAAGAAATAACAGACAAAGCCCAGGGAGTGAGATTGTGAAGCTGTCAATCAGGATCACAGCTCAGTGGGAAGCAACCAATGGGTCTTGGGGCTCAGTGGGAACCAGCCAATCACTTTCACAGCTCAGCTGCAGGAGAGCCTGGCTGGCAACCAACAGCCAACAGAGGGTTTTGGGATTCCCTGTTTAAGTTCCATCTGTCTCTCCTTCAGAAAACTGTAAAAATAAACAAAATAATATGCTTTAATACAATTTAAAAGTGAATTATGATGGAGGAGGTTGTCAGATTACATAAATTGTAGAAAGTGACTTCTAAGGATCCAAGATAGAAAAAAACCAAAAAACAAAAAAACAGCTGCCTCCACATCTCCTTTTTCAGTGGGTTATTAGTCTACAAGAAAGGTGAACATAAAGGAGATAGGGCTTATATTTGATCACTTTGGGGAAATTTCTCTAAAAAGGAGAGATCTCATAATCTGATAGTGATGTATTTGGATACTTGACAGATGCCCTAGAGGTGATATATCTGTGAAATTTTAGCATTATCAATCAGACAATTCTAATGGCACACATCCTTAAAGAGCTCTATTGGTTATCTGTGTTAATAGGGATTGATGATTTTTTTTCTATAATAGGCCCAAGAGTGTGTATATATATTTTAATATTTATTTATTTTTGAGAGAGAGAGCATGAGCAAGGAAAGGGCAGAGAGAGAGGGAGACAGAGAATCCCAAGTCGGCTCCGTGCTGTCAGCACGGAGCCTGATGTGGGGCTCAAACTCACGAACTGGGAGACCATGACCTGAGCTGAAACCAAGAGTGGGATGCTTAACTGACTGAGCCACCCAGGCTCAGCATAAAAATTAATTCATCTTACTTAACCAGCATAGCTTATTTTGAGCATTCAAGCTACATTTATTTCTCTTTTCCAGCATTCTTTGTTATTTTGTGAAAATAGATAACCTGGCTCACAAGGTAGTAGATATGTCTTCATTTAGTCATCTCTACAGAATGTGTGGCTCCCCCGTGGCTCTGGCAAAGAACACATTCCTCCTGCTCATGCAACAGGTCCTGATATGTCTGACCACCTTACAGGCTGGTCATAGTAGCACCTCAGAGAGAGTGTAGGGGGTCCGCTTGACCACCAATTTAAGGCTTAATTTCCAAGTCTTGTCACAGGATCTTCTTTTGACCAAAGGTATACCAGAACGTCTACTCCCTTCACAGGAAAACAAATCAGCCACCCACAGAGAAGGAGCCTCATTCTCTGATCTGAACAACTAAGAAGTTTCATCTTTTATACTTAATCTGATTAATCAAGAGTGCTTTGGGGGGACATTGTGTCACATATTGATTTTACTATTTTTTCAGCTTTATCGAGTTAAAATTGGCAAATGAAATTGTGATATATTGAGAGTACAAAGTGATGATTTAATACATATATACATTGTGAAAGGATCCCCAACATTGAGTTAATTGACATTTTCATCTCCTCACATATTTACCTCTTTGGTGTGTGTGAGAACATTTGTTTTCTACTCCCTTAGTAAATTCTGGTTGTACATCACAGTGTTATTAACTGCATTCACCAGGTTTTACATTAGACCCTCAGACCGTATTCACGTAAAATTGAAAGTTTGTATCCTTTGACCAGCCTCTCTGCGTCCCCCTGCCTGCCCATCCTAGGCGACAATTATTCTGTTTCTATGAATTCAAATTTTATTTTTATTTTTTTTAGATTCCACATATAAATTATGCCACACTGTATTTGTTTTTCCCTGGGTTATTTCACTTAGCATAATTCCCTGCAGGTCCATCTGTGTTCCCACAAATGGCAGGGTTTTCTTCTTTTTTAATGTTGAATAATATTTGTGTGTGTGTGTGTGTGTGTGTGTGTGTGTGTGTGTGTGTGTGAGAGAGAGAGAGAGAGAGAGAGAGAGAGAGAGAGAGAGAGAGAGAATCCCACATTTTCTTGTTATTCAACTGTCAACACTTAGTTGTTTCCAAATGTTGGCTATTGCGAATAATGATGAATGCAAGAGTATGGATTTCTCTTTCAGATAGCATTTTTTCTTTTTTTATTGGAATATAGGTACCCAGAAGTGGAACTGCTAGATCACAGGGTAGTTCTATTTTTGATTTTTTGAGCAACCTCCATATTTCCTAGTGCTGTACCAGTTTACATTCCCACCAACAGTGTATAAGGGTTCCTTTTTCTGCACATCTTCACTGGCATTTATTTCTTGTCTTTTTTTTTTTTTTTTTACATTTTATTTATTTTTGAGAGAGAGAGAGCACAAATGGGGGAAAGGCAGAGAGAGAGGGAGACACAGAATCCGAAGCAGGTTCCAGGCTCTGAGCTGTCAGCACAGAGCCTGACGTGGGGCTCGAACTCACAAACTGTGAGATTATGACCTGAGCCCAAGTTGGATGCTTAACCAACTGAGCCACTCAGGCACCTCATATTGTCTTTTTTTTTTTTTTTAATTTAAATCCAAGTTAGTTAACATGTAGTGTAATAATGGTTTCAGGAGTAGAATTTAGTGATTTATCTCTTAAATATAACACCCTGTGCTCATCCCAGCAAGTGTCCTCCTTAATCCCCATCCTCCATTTAGCCTATCTCCCCACCCACCTCCCTTACAGCCACCGTCAGTTTGTTCTATTTAAGAGTCTATTATGGTTTGCCTTCCTCTCTGTTTTGCTAATTTTTCCTTCCCTTTCCCTATGATCATCTGTTATGTTTCTGAAATACCACATATGAGTGAAATCATATATTTATCTTTCTCTGCCTGACTTCTTTCGCTTAGCATAATACACTCTAGTTCTTTCCACATTTTGGTATATGGCAACATTTCATTCTTTTTGATCTCTGAGTAATATACCATTGTATATATATACCACATCTTCCATATCCATTCATCAGTCAGTGGACATTTGGGCTCTTTCTATAATTTGGCTTTTGTTGATAATGCTGCTGTAAGCTTTGTGGGTGCATGTGCCCCTTCGAATCAGCATTTTAGTATCCTTTGGATAAATTCCTAGTAATGCAATTGCTGGGTCATAAAAATAGCTGTATTTTTAATTTTTTGAGGAAACTCCACACTGTTTTCCAGAGTGGCTGCACCAGTTCGCATTCCCACCAAAAGTGAAGATTTGTTCCCCCTTTTCTACATCCTTGCCAATATCTGTTATTTCTTGACTTTTTGATAAAAGCCATCTTAACAGGTATGAGGTAATATCTCATTGTGGTTTTGGTTTTCACTTCCCTAATGATTGATGATGTTGATTGAGCATCTTTTCATGTACCTGTTGGCCATTTTTTGTGTCTTCTTTGAAGAAATATCTATTCAGATCTTTTGTTCATTTTCTAATTGGTTTGTTTTTGTGTGATTGAGTTGTATGAGTTTCTGATATGTTTTAGGTATTAGCTCCTTATTGGAAAAGTGGGTCACAAATATTTTCTCTCATTCCATAAATTGCCTTTTGTTGATGATTTCCTTTGCTGCAGTAAAGGTTCTTAGTTTGGTATAGTCCTTCTTTTTAATTTTTTTCTTTTTTTGCCATTGCTTTTGGTATAAAATTTAAACAAATGTTCATTAAGACTAATGTCACAGAGCTTACCCCATATTTTTTTCCCCTAGGAATTTTGTGGTTTCTGGTCTTATATTTAAAATTTTTACTGTATTTCAAGTTGACTTCTTTGGAGTAAGGGTCGAATTTAATTTAATTTTTTTTTTTACTGTGACTATCCAGTTTCCCAGCACCATTTATTGAAAAGGTTATCCTTTCTCTTTGCATATTCTTGGCTCCTGTGTGTTAGCTTTATTGACCATATATGCATAGGTTTAATTCTGCGCTCTTTTTCTGTTCCATTCATCTATGAATCTGTTTTTATGCCGATACCATACTGTTTTGATAACTATAGTTTCATAATATAGGTTGAAATTAGGTAGTGTGATGCCTTCAGCTTTGTTCTTTTTTCTCAAGATTGCTTTGGCTTTTTAAGGTGTGGCTCCATACAAATTTTAGGATTGTTTTTCCTGTTTCTATGAAGAATAACATTAGAATTTTGGTACAGAGTGCATTAATCTGCATATTACTTTGAGTAGTATGGACATCTTAACAATATTCTTCCAGACCTTGCATACAGAATATCTTTCCATTTATTTGTGTCATCTTTGATTTATTTTATCAGTGTGTTACAGCTTTTGGTGTTTAAGACTTTTGCCTCTTTGGTTAAATTTATTCCTAGGCATTTTATTCTTTTTGATGTATTGTAAATTAGATTATTTTCTTAATTTCTCTTTCTGATAATTCATTATTAGTATATGAAAATGGAACTCAGTTTTGTACATTGATTTCATATCCTATAACTTGACTGAATTTGTTTATTAGTTCTAACAGTTATGTTGGTGGAGTCTGAGGGTTCTTTTTACGTGTAATATTTTATCTTTGGCAAATAGCGACAATTTTACTCCTATTCTGATATGATACGTTTCTTTAATTTTTCCTGCTGAAAAGCTCTGGCTATAACTTCCATTGCAATGTTGAATATAAGTAGTAAGAATGGACATCCTTGTCTTGTTCCTGACCTTAAAATAAAAGCTTTCAGCTTTTCACCATTAAGAAGGATATTAGCTGTGGGCTAGTGATATATGGACTTTAATATGTTGGTGTACATTCCCTCTATGCCCACCTAGTTGAGCATTTTTATCATAAATGGTTATTGAATTTTGTTAAATGCTTTTTCTAAATGTATTGAGATGATATGATTTTAACCCTTGTTTTGTGAAGAAAAAACCCTTGTTTTTAATTTTTTTAATGCTTATTTTTATTTTTGAGTGGAGGGGGGGGAGAGAGAGGAGGAGGGAGGGAGGGAGGGAGAGAGAATGAGCAGGGGAGGGGCAGAGAGAGAGGGAGACAGAGAATCCAAAGCGGGCTTCAGGATCTGAGCTGTCAGCACAGAGCCTGATGCGGGGCTGGAACCCATGAACTGTGAGATCATGATCTGAGCTAAAGTCGGATGCTTAGCCAACTGAGCCACCCAGTGCTCCACTGTGATTCTTTTAATGTGTTGTTGAATTTTGTTTCTTAATTTTGTTGAATATTTTTGCATCTATGTTCAATAGGGATATTGGCCTCTAATCTTATTGTATCCTTGTCTGGTTTTGGTATCAGGGTAATGTTCGCCTCAGAAAAATATGTTTGGAAGTGTTCCTCCTCTTCTGTTTTTTGGAAAAGGTTGAGAAGGTTTGGTATTAATTTTTCTTTAAATGTTTGGTAAAACTCATCAGTGAAACCATCTGGCCCTGGACTTTTGTTTGTTGGGAGGTTTTGAATACTTACTTAATGTCTTTACTAGTGATCAGCCTATCAGATTTTCTGTTTATTCATGACTCAGTTTTGGTAGGTTGTATATTTCTAATATTTTTCCCCATTTATTCTAGGTTGTCCAGTTAGTTGGCCTTAAAGTTATTCATAGTATCCCTTAATGATCCTTTGTATTTCTGTAGCATCAGTTATAAAGTCTCCTCTTTTATTTCTGATTTTGAGCACTCTCTCTTCTTGGTAAATCTAGCTGAAGTTTGTCTATTTTGTTTATTTTTAAAGAAAAATAGCTTTTAGTTTCACTGATCTTTTCTATTACCTTTTTGTTTTGTCTATGTTTCAATGATTTCTATCCTCCACTTCCTTTTTTTTTTCCTACTAATTTTGGGCTTAGTTTGCTCTTGTTTTTCTAGTATGTTAGGTATAAAGTTAGGTTCTTCATTTGAGATCTTTTTCCTCGTAATTAACCATTTATCTCTCCAAATTTCTCTCTTAGGATGGCTTTTGCTGTATCACATAAGTTTTGGTATATTGTGTTTTCATTTTCATTTGTCTTATTTGTCTTTGAAATCAAATCAAAAAAATCAAATTGTTTTGATTTTTCATTTGATTTCCTCGTTGACCATTGATTGTTCAAGAGAATGTTGTTTAATCTCCACACATTTGTGAATTTTTCAGTTTTCTTCTTGTTATTTATTTCTAGTTTCATAAATTAGTGATCAGAAAAAAAATCCTTGATATGATTTTAATCTTCCTGAATTCATTAATGCTTGCTTTTTTTTTGCCTAACATGATCTCTCCTGGAGATGTTCCATTGTACCTGAGAAGAATGTACATTATGCTACTGTTAGGTGGAATTTTCCCTATATGTCTGTTGGGCCCATTTAGTCTAAGGTATAGTTGAAGTCCGGTGTTTCTTTATATTTCTGAAGACATAATCTATCCATTGTTGGGAGTTATGTATAAGTTCCCTGCTATTACTGTATTGCTATTTATTTCTCCCATCAGATCTGTTAATATGTGCTGTATATATTTAGGTGCTCAGTGTTGGGTACATAAATATTTACAGTTGCTAGATCTTATTGATTAATGGGCCCTTTTATCATTATAAAATGATCATCTCTTGGGGCGCCTGGTAGCTCAGTCAGTTAAGTGTCCTACTTTGGCTTAGGTCATGATCTCACGGTTTGTGAGTTCGAGCCCCGTGTCATGCTCTGTGCTGACAGCTCAGAGCCTGGAGCCTGCTTCAGATTCTGTGTCTCCCTCTCTCTCTCTGCCCCTCCCCTGCTCATGCTCTTGTCTCTCTCCATCTCAAAAATAAATAAAACATTAAAAAAATTTTTAAATGATCATCTCTGCCTCTTATTACAGTTTTTGGTATAAAGCCTATATTGTTTGATGCAAATATTGTGACCCCTGTTTTCTTTTGGTTTCCATTTGAGTGGAAAATCTTTTTCCTTGTCCTCATTTTGTCTGTGTATGTCCTTAAAGCTGAAGCAAGTGTCTTGTAGACAGGGTATGGTTGGATCTTGTGTTATTATCCATTCAGCCACTCTGTGACTTCTCTTGGAGGGTTTCTTCTGTTCACATTTACAGTAATTATTGATAACTATGGACTTACAATTACCATTCTGTTAATTATTGTCTGTTTTTTGTTTTTGTTTTCGTAGTTCTTTTGTTTCTTTATTCCTTTCTTGGTCTCTTCCTGTATTTTTGATGATTTTTATGTAGTGTTGTGTCTTGATTCCTTTCCTTGTATATGGTATGTGTTTGCTATAGGTTTTTGCCTTGTAGTTGCCAGAAGGCTTATGTAAAATATCTTATAATGGTTTCTTCTAACCTGAGAAAAACTTAACTCTGAATGCATACAGAAGCTCTACACTGTTACACTCCTTCCCGACATTTTGTTTTTGATGTCACAATTACATTTTACATTTTGATATTGTGTATCTAACAGATTACTGTAGTTATGCTTTTAAATTTTATTTATTTATTTGTTTATCCATTTATTTTTTATTTATTTACTTATTTTCAGAAAGAGAGTGTGTGTGCAAGCAGGGGTGGAACTGTGGGAAAGGGAGAGAAAGAATCTGAGCAGGCTCCGTGCCCAGTGTTGAGCCTGATGCAGGGTTTGATCTCATGACTGTGAGATCATGACCTGAGCTGAAATCAAGAGTAGAGTGCTTAAGTGACTGAGCTACCCAGGCATTCCTACAAATTATTTTAGTTATGGTTGTTTTTAATATTTTTCTCTTTTGATCTTTATACTGGTGTTATACTTTACTTTTCACCATTTACTTGGTTAACGTGTCAGAATTACAATATATTCTGATTTTAACTGTATGTTTACTAGCAAGTTTTATAATTTCCTGTTTTCCTGCTAGTAATTAGCAGCCTGTATTTTAGCCCTCTGTTAACATTTTATGTAAAGCTGGTCTAGTGGTAATGGGGTCCTTCAGCTTTTGCTTGTCTAGAAAACTATATCTCTTTGAATTCTGAAGGGCAACTTTGTTGGCAGTGTATTGGGAGAGTAGCTTGGTTGGCAGTCTTTTTCTTTCAGGACTTTGAATGTGTCATGCCACTCCCTTCTGGCTCTACTTACTTCTTTTAAGATTCTCTCCTTGTCTTTAACTTTTGGCAATTTAAGTATAATGTGTTCAGGATGGATCTCTTTGGATTTATCTTTTTTTTTTTTTTAATTTCTGTACTTTCTGGATCTGGATATCTTTTTCTTTCCTTAAATTGGTAAAATGTTCACCCATTTTCTTTGGATTAGTTTTCTGTTCCTTTATCTTCTCCTTCTGGGACCCCTGTAATGCACATACTGGTCTATAGGGTTGTATCTTATAGGTCTCTTAAGCTGTATTTACTCCTTTTATTTTATTATTATTATTTTTTCATTTTGTTCCCCTGATTGGAATACTTCCATTGCCCTGTCTTTAATTTTACTGATCCTTTCTTTTACTTGATCTAGGCTGCTATTGAAACCTCCCTACCAGCTTGTGAAGTTTTCAGTTTAGTTATTATATTCTTCAGTTTTATTTCTGTTTGATAGTTTCTCATATTTTTCTCTTTGTTGAAATTCTCACTTTGTTTATGCATTGTCTTCCTGACCTTGGCAAGCACCTTTATGACCATTATTTTACATGGAGACCTTTGTGATTGATTTTATTTATGAGGTGAGTTAGAGGTTAAAGTCATGGGAAGTGCCTCCTGGTTCTTTTGGATTCCAAGGAGGATCCCATTGCGGCACCTAGATGTGTTCCAATTAGGAGCTGGACCCTCAGGCAGCAGCTTGTAAATCAGACACTCAAACTTCATTTAGGGAAAGGTTGGGAGATGAATGCTTATGCCTATTCCTTATGCCCTGAGCCCTGTGGGGATAGCCAGGGCAAGGGCTCGTGCATTCCTGCTAACAGTCCTTTTTTGTTGGCTAGAGTCCTGATGGACTGACTTGTGAACGCAAACTGTATTGTTTTTCAAAGTTAGGTGTTTTGGGGGCCCATCCCTTGGGTGGGAGCCTTAAATGTTGGGGTTCTAGATATGCAATCCAAACCTTTAACTTGCCAAAGAGAAGCTGGGAGTTGGATATTGCCTCCTAATTGTACGGTGCTACGCCATGAGTTGGGTTTATGGCAAGAGTGTGCCTCAGCCTTTCTTACCCATTTTGATAGAGGTATTTTCACATTTGCCTGATGTGTAGGAGTCACTCAGCCAGTTTCTGGAATTCTCTCAGAGAAAATTTTTTGCCATGTGTAGCTGTAATTTTGATGTTACCTTAGGAGAGGGGAAAGTCAGGAGCCTCTTGGGTCGCCATCTTGGTGTTTGGTTAAGCCCTTCCCCAAATAGGCTTTTATTTCCACTAATATGTTTACTAGTTTATTTAAAAAGATGCAAAGTCAGAAATATCCAAATAGAAGAGAATCATAGAATAATGTGTGGAGTGAGGTGGGGACATTCTGTTCTCCTGGCACCTCTGTGTGTTCACCAAACCTGGAAGCTCCATGTGTTATTAGATTTTGAAGTCACGAATGGCTCCTATGGAAATGAGAACAGTGATTAGTTTTTTTGTTTTTTTTTTTTTTAATGTTTATTTATTAGAGAGAGAGAGAGAGAGAGAGAGCGAGCGGGAGAGCATGAGTGGGGGAGGGACAGAGGGAGACACAGAATCCGAAGCAAGCTCCAGGCTCTGAGCTGTCAGCACAGAGCCCAATGGGGGCTGGAGGCCACAAACCCTGAGATCATGACCTGGGCTGAAGTCCGGGCCTAAACCCACTGAGTCAGCCAGGTGCCCTCCAGTGATTAGTTTCAGTGGCTGCAGCATGGAAGAATGGCAGTGCTCCTGTTGCAAACATCCCAGCCAGGCATATATCCTGAAGAAACTACTATTATCAACCCCCCCAAAAAAGAGAGTACCAGAGGCACTTTCAATATCAAATAAGATCATATATAATAAGGATAGACCATTCCTTGAACATATTAAGATTTCAAATTTTAAATAGGTATTTGTTTGAGGTAAAATATTTGAGCATTAATGCTCTCTGTGAAAGGTACGTTTAAAACATGAAGCTCTTGGGGTGCCTGGGTGGCTCAGTCGGTTGGACGTCTGGCTTCTGCTCCGGTCGTGATCTCGCGGTCCGTGAGTTTGAGGCCCACGTTGGGCTCTGTGCTGGCGGCTCAGAGCCTGGAGCCTGCTTTGGATTCTGTCTCTCTCTCTCTCTCACTGCCCCTCCCCTGCTCATGCTATGTCTCTCTCTGTCTCAAAAATAGATTAATAAAAAAAAAAAAAAACATTAAAAAAAATTAAAAAAAAAACCATGAAGCTCTCATAGTTTTATTGTTTTTGGAATATTATCAACCATGTTGTAATTTAAATAATATAAATTGGCATGGGGAGAGATGAAGGTATTATATTCTATTTTAGGAATTTAAGGTATTTTACATATTTGGACCACAAAGTAATACAGCAACAAAATAAATAATTGGAATTTGAATTGATATACCTTGAAGTTATTAATATAATAGTATTTAAATTTATTAGTAACAATATACTTTAAATTGATAATATAATAATAACCTGAAGAAATTAAACTCTTTTTTAAATTATTTTTGATGTTTATTTATATTTGAGGACGGGGGAGAGAAGGGGCTGAGAGACAGAGACAGAATCTGAAGCAGGCTCCAGGTTCTGAGCTGTCAGCACAGATACTGATGTGGGACTTGAAGTCATGAGCAGTGAGATCACAACCTGAGCCAAAGTCAGACACTCAACCCATGGAACCATCCAGGTGCCCCCAAATTAAACTCCTTTTAAAGTTCTGGCTCTGCCTTTATTGCTTGTTTGATTTTCGGCAAGATAGTTAAACCATTTATGGCTCAATTTTCTGAACTCAAAAATGGGAATTATAACATATAGGATTGTTGTGAGGAAACGAAGTAATTCTGTAACACACATAAAGCATATAGTAAATGCTCAATAATAATGGCAGTGGTGGTGGTGGTAGAGATGATGATGATTACAATCGAGAAGTCACAGGGGAAACTGGAACCTGCCACTGAAACAGAATAAGATAATATCCAGTATTGCGATATTTAATGTTCTTTAGGAAATGCTTATTTCCTTAATAATTATTTTATCCTATTTTTATTGCCAATGGTTGTTGCCAAAATTATTAACCAGTTGATTAATCTTTGGTTTTGATCTAGTAACCTCATTTAAACCCAGCGCTAGCCAATTTCACGAAACGATTTCCATGTTCAAACAGAGAAACTATTCATTAGTCTTACCATGTGTTTCCATATGCTTAGCATTAATCATTGTTTAGCTGGGTAAACAGGGGCTCGCGTTTTATTCTTGATGCCATTAGGGAAATTAGTGTAAATGAGAAATTTCATTCTGAAAAGCCCTCAAACATACCAGAGGCTTTCACATCCAAATGTTACATGATATCATTTAACATTCTTTTAATCAGAAGTCGTCTTTTTTGTATAAGAGAATTGCTATGACTTATTTTTTTTATGGAAGAATTGGAAAATGAAGGAAAGCACCAAGGGAATTAAATCATTCATAGCCTCTCACCATCTAGTAATAACTACTGCCAGCATATTGATGATTATGCTTTTTTTGTTCCCTGTGCGTATATTTCCATGTGTTTTTTTTTTTTTCTCTAAGTTCCTATCACTCAACTCCAAATCTGTTCTTGTGTACCTTGTTTTGTGATACTATGGCTATGACTGGACAAACCATAATCCTCCTTTGTTTTTTGTTCCCTGATAGTTCTTGCCAACTATCAGTTGGTTCTTGCCAACTGACAGAGTAAGAGGTAAATTGGAGGAGAGTAGGTGGGCAAAGGAATTCGTTTGTTAAAAAATATTTCCTCATTATTCGGTTGACTGTGGCTCACCAAGGGCTTACTACCCATGGCAGCAGTTGATTCCTGTGTTGGCTGGTGTTAGTTTCCATATTATTCTCATATTCCCAGAGTGAAATTGATGCACCCTTTTCTGAGGGCTGTGGTTTTTAGCTTTGTGGAGACCCCACCCCTACCCCCCCAGAGCCCTGAAGGCACCAGCACTAGCGAAGGAGGGCCCTTCTTCAGAATTCTAGATCCTAGATCCCTTGGGGGCTTCCTTGGGTGTTCTCATTTCTTTCTTTCTTTTTTTTTTTTTTTTTGATTGTTTATGTCATTTATTTCAGTCCAATTACTCTGTTATCAGCCAGTCTGAATACATCCCCAAATTAGTAATGTTTTTCTTTGAGGAGGGGGAGGGGGTGAAACTCATTTTTATTATACTATGTTCTAAAATTGTATAATAATCCCATTAGTAATTTTATCTTGGGTTGCTAATCACATTGCGCACTTGTCCTCTTGAGATTTCTAGTGTTCTTTTTTTAATATGAAATTTATTGTCAAATTGGTTCCCATACAACACCCAGTGCTGATCCCAACAGGTGTCCTCCTCAATGCCCATTACCCACCCTCCACCCTCCCACCCCCCCATCAATCTAGTGTTTTTATAATCCATGCAAGCTGTATATTGCCATGTTATTCGTGAAAAATTGATACTTGGGAAAATATTTTTATTTGAGGGGTTCTCAGAGATAGAAATCCTTTGAGTCCTATCAGCCATGAGATATTTCCTTTACCGTTGCCAGAATAGGAAACAGATCAGTTTCATGGTTATCAATAGAACAACAGAAATTTGGTCAAAAGTGCTCCTAAGAATATGGCTGTGGACAAAATTAGACACAAAGTGTGGAGTATCAATAAAATGGTTCCTGTTCTTATTTCTGATACTTCCAATTTCATTTTTGTGTTTGTCTCGCCCTAGGGGCTGCACCTTTTGTGTATGGTTTCTACCATTGTGATACCTACATATTGCCCTTTGCCTCTCCAATGCTCCTATATCTCTTGAACAGTTTTCATAGATTAAATTATATGTGTTAAGAGAATTGATGGACCCTGACTGATATGCTCACATATCATATTTCTTCACTCTTTGAATTTTCATCCTTTGCTTGAACATTACTCACGAGACCCCAAAGTATCTTTCACAAACCAAATGCAGACTTGATGCATCCCTGAAGTACTGACATTTAGACTCTAGTATCAAGATGCTGCTGTCTACCAGGCAACTGATCAATCATTTCAGGATTGCAATCTCTGTACGTCACTATTTGATGCAGCTGTTTAATATTGTGGGCATTTACTCCTCATTTAAAACTCAATGTTAAGACTAAAATATACCTGTTGGCCATGAGTTTAAGGATACATAATTTGGGGAGAATTTGGAGCTCAGGAAAATGTAAAAATGGCATTTTGAAGGAAAGAACAAAAATTAGTAACGTGACCCGAATGCTAGAAATATATTATCGAAGATTATGTGTGAAAGACTACATTCAATTAGGAGTATAAGACATATTTTAGTTTGATGGAAATAAAACCTGTGTCAGCACACCTAACTATGGATAAAACAGTTTTTCAGATTTAAACCTTATAAGAAATTTGCATTTATCAAAAAAGGACCTTCCCGTATTTTTTATTAAAATGTCATATGGGGTGTTCAATGCCTCATGATCTATCCTGTGTACTTAATCTATTATGAACGTCTACACATGGCATGAATCCTCTCTCAATACCTGGTTCTAAAAAGCAATTTATTTAAATATTCCTCCACTGTCAGACATTTATAATGTCTGGTCCTAATTTTTCAATATAAAAGTTAAACCTTTTACATCTGCTTGTAGGTAAATCTTTGCATAAATTATTAATGGCTCCCTTAGAAAATTTTCCCTAAAGGTATAATTGAAGGGTCAAAGTGTACAGATCTTTTTTTAGCCTTTTCATGTGCACTGCCAATTTGCCCTCAAGAAATGGTGTCTCAGTGACATTTCCACTAGCAATGAGTAAGGATACACATTTCCCAGCCCTCACTAATTAATTTGAAACAACCATATGAAGAGTTGGAAAACAGTTTTCTCACCTATTTCACAGCATTCTCTTGGATTATATTTTAAAAATTATCTGTTGAACTACTGTTTGTTCCCACCTACTAAAATCTCCATTAATTATTTAGAACTGAATAATTTTTATTTCCATGTTTCTTTTTTTTTTCTTTTTCTTTTTTATAGCTGTACTAGGGCTGAAAGAAAGCCAAAGGAGTAAAAGTGATTAATAAGAGATGGAGAGTGGAAAATCAAGGCCAAGTAGAAAGATGAAGCATTATATTGTTCAATGAATTTTAAGCCTACAGCTATGAAAATTGTACTTTTTTTCTTTTGCTTGTAAATATTAATTACATATGATTTTTGTGCCTGTTTACTTGGGTGTGTTGGTTCTTTCCTCTCTCATGTTCTCTTTCTCTTATTCTTTTTTTTTTTTTTACATTTATTTATTTTTGAGAGACAGAGACAGAGCATGAGTGGTGGAGGGGTAGAGAGAGAGGGAGACACAGAATCTGAAGCAGGCCCCAGGGTCTGAGCTGTCAGCCCAGAGCCCAACATTGGGCTCAAACCCACAAACCGTAAGATCATGACCTGAGCCAAAGTGGGACGCTTAACCGACTGAGCCACCCAGGTGCCCTGTTCTCTTATTCTTTAAATAATCAATGTGAATTACGATTACCCCCAAGACACAGCCAGAAAGGAAGGAAAAAGTGAGGAAAGATGTGTCATGGGACTGCTATAACAAAACAACACAGGGGTACCTAGGGGGCTCAGTTGGTTACACATCTGATGTTGGCTCAGGTCATGTCAGGTTCCTAACTGGCTCCCTCTTGCTGTGTTCTTACATGGTAGAAAGTCCTGGGGGGGGGGGGGGGGGCTGTGGAGTCTCTTTTATAAGAACATTAATCTTACCTAGTAGTAGGGGTCTCCTCTCATGAGATAAATGTCTCCAAAAGACCTCACCTCTAATACTGTCGTCCTTGGGAGTTAGGATATCAACATATGAATTTTGAGTGGACAGACTATAGCAGGACAGAAAGGATGAGCGGAGGAAGGAGAGAAAGAAGGAAGGTAAACCTCTCCTTTTTCTGATCCCAAACATGTTGGCTTTCACTTCTTCCCTCCTCACCTCACTATTCCCTCCCCCGCTTCATCTTACATTCCCTTTGTAAATGTAACACAAACATTGAAATTCAGGTAGATATTTTCTATGTTAAGAACACCAACATCTGTTTTTCTTTTTCCTTCTTCTTTAGGGCTGTGTTTATTCTTACATTCGTTTTTAAAAAAGTAGTGTTTTTTGTTTGTTTTGTTTTGTTTTTTGAGAGAGAGAGAGCAAGCGAGCACGAGTTGGAGAGGGGCAGAGAGAGAGGTTGAGAGAGAGAATCCCAAGCAGGCTCCATGCTGTCAGCACAGAGCCCAATGTGAGGCTCAAATCCCATGAACCATGAGATCATGACCTGAGCTGAAATCAAGAGTTAGATCCTTAACAGATTGAGTCACCCAGGTGCCTCTGTTCTTACATTCTTTCTTAGACAACTGTGAAAGAAGCAAAGGAAACGTAAAAGATGATCTTTACTCATAAGGAGAGATGCAGACAGTAGAGGTAGATAAGTAGTCTAGGAGTTCTTGGAGCAGATCCAAGTAGAAACTTGGCCTTGTGCAAATGGTATAATTTGGGTGTACATAATGTTTTTTGTACTCACATTAGAAATAAATGTATTCTTCTTTATTCAGTAATAATTTACTGAATACTTGGATTGTGAGATACTGTGTTAGGCGCTTTGTATTTATTAACTTAATTTTCCCAACTTTCATATGGAATATGTGCTTTTATGTTCCCCACTGTGTTGATAAGGATTCTGAGGCTTGGAGTGGTTGGAATCAGTGAGTGAGTAGTTTGGGATTTGGCTCTAGCTTTCCGCCTCTTGCTCTCTACTCTGTTACCTTCCAGAAATGTCTCTTTGTGTGGCCCATGGCCGTCTATGTGAATGGGCTAATGGTTTCCTTTTAGTTGTTCACTGAGGACTCAAATGGCACAAATATTTATTATTACTGGCATTTTAATTGACATTGCTAGGAAATCTTTCACAGTCTTATTTGAGGTGTGACAGAGTCCTCATCTTTGCTTCGATTTTGAGAAAGTTAAAGACTTGTAGTACATGAGTGTGGTATATAAGTTTAGAATTGGGACTTTCCAGTGAATGAGGGCTGCAATATCTCTTTGGCATGAAAAAAATGTAGCACACGGGCAGTAACCCTACTACCTCAATACAGACACACATGCCTACCCGTACACATGCACACACACCTCTTATAGGCTCAGTGGAAAAAAATAATAAATCTGAACTTTTTGCTTGTGAGCCTAGATATGATCTTTGAGGGCTTTTCAACACTTAGCTTTAGAGGGCTATGCCATTTGAGTGGACCAAGAGTTTGAGATCAAGCTGGCTTACTGTCCTTTGTCTAGTCCAGTCACTTCCAAAGAAGAAGGTCAAATTGAGACCCAAAGAGATTTCTGATTTGTTTACTTTAGTTGTTGGCTCAAAAGCAACCTTCTGGCAATTTTTGACTCAAGAACAGAAATGGTGTCTGCCTCGCAGAGTCTTGAAGGAGTAAATTAAATGAGGTACTCATAGTCTTTATTTAGTACCCCACACACATGGGTTTCAGGAAATGGCCTCTCTTAGGCAAGTTGCTATCTCACCAACCTGTACTCCTTTGTGAGTGCTCCTATTAGTAGAATCACAGGTACAAGTAATAAAGAACACTGAACTGGGAGTCTGGAAACTTCCCATTTCAAAGTTTTATTGCTGGCTTTTGGGTTTCTCACATTTGGGAAATTACTTTACCTCCTCATGCCTTGATTCCGTCCTTTTTGAAAAATGACACTGGAGAATAAAGCACTACTACAATGGTATATGGATTCAGGGAAGACAGAAATGGAGGGGAAAGGGAAGAGGAAGAATTAGCAGCAAAGGGAATTCAATTCAAATTTGCATGATTTTATTTAAAGCCAGCAATATTGATGATTGTTGGTGACTGCAAGAAAAGAAAGACATTTTACTTTCAATATGGGCAGGATTTAATTGTAAAAAGAAATAATGGCATTGGATTAGCAATAATTTTGAGCTTTTATAGATCATTTACCCACAGAAAATCCAGAAACTTTATGAAGGCAGGGCTCTCACTCACTGTGACTTCAGTATCCCAAGTACCATGCACATTAGATGTACCATGCACATTAGATGCTTTAGTGCTGAATGAATATAAGACTCATTAATGAATGCCATCGATCTTTTTATCTTACTCCATGGGATACATAAACTAAAAATTGTGTCTATTTCATGAGTGTGTGTGTGTGTGTGTGTGTGTGTGTGTGTGTGTGTTCATCGATTTTCAAAGCTTCTTGGACCTCAGCTAATGGGGTTTTGGATTAAGAATCATATTGCCTACAGATTTACTTTAATATTCTAGGAATTTACTAAAGGATTATTAAAATGATATAATGTAAACACTATAAAAGAAAACATAAATAAATGGAAAGACAACCTGTGCTCATGGATTGAAAGACTTAACATGGTTAAAATGTCCATACTACCTAAAATGATCTACAGATTCAGTGCAACACCTGCCAAAATCCCAGTGATGTCTTTTTCAGAGATAGAGAAAAGCATACTAAATTCATAGGGAATCTCAAGGGACCCCAAATAGTCAAAGCACTCTTGAAAGAGAATAACAAAGTTGAAGGTCTCATATTTGCTGATTTCAAAACCTAAGACCCAACTATAATAATAAATATTTGTACTGGCATAAAGATAGATATGTAGACCGATGGAACAGAATAGAGTCCAGAAGTAAACTTTAACATATATGGCCAAATGATTTTCAATGAAGGTACCAAGACTACAATGGGAAAGGAAGATCTCTTCAATAAATGGTGCTGAGAAAATTGGGTATCTATATGCAGAAAACTGAAATTGGATCCTTATGACATATACATAGATACACACACACACACACACACACACACACACACACACGTATTAATGACCTAAACATAAAACCCACAATTCTAAAAATCCCAGAAGAAAATATAGGGGAAATGTTCAGGACTTTGGATTTGGCAGTGATTTCTTGAAATGACACCAAAGCCAAGGAAATAGACAATAGACAAATGGGACTGCATCAACTTAAAATTTCTGTGCATCAAAGGAAATATCAAGAGAGTGAAAAGGAAATCTATGGAGTGAGAGAAAATATTTGCAAATTATATATCTCATAAGAGTTAGTATGCAGAATATATGGAGAACTTCTAAACCTCAATAACAACAATAAAAATATCCATATTAAAAAATGGGCAAAGGACTTGAATAGATACTTCTCCAAAGAAGGTATATAAATGGCCAAAGCATATGAAAAGATGCTTAACATAAATAATCATAAGAGAAATAGAAATCAAAACCACTATGAGATATCATTTAAGTCCCTTAGGATGGCCACAATCAAGAAGACAGAACAAATGTTGGAAAAGATGCATATTTTTAGAATCCTACACTTTTGGTGGGAATGAAAACTGGTGCAGCCATTATGGTAAATAGCATGAAGTTTTCTCAGAAAAAAAAAAAAAGCAACCTAAAAGTAGAATTACCATATGATCTAGCAATGTTACTTCTGGGTATATAGCCAAAAGAATTCAAAGAAAGATCTTGAAGAGATATTTGCACACCTGTGTTCATTGTTGCATTATTCATAATAGCCTTAAGGTGGAAACAATCCAAATATCTATTGGCAGATGAATGTATAAAGAAAATGTAATATGTGCAATATTCCTGTGGGGGGGGTGTGTATGTAGATCATGATATATACACCACACACATACATGAATATTATATAGCCTTTACAAAGTAGGAGAGTAAAAACTCCTGTCACATGTTACAACATAAATGAACCTTGAGGACAGTGTGCTCAGTGAAACAAGGCAGTCACAAAAGGCCAAGTACCATATTATTCTGTTCATAAAGTGTATCTAAAGTCTCCCAAATCATAGACACAAAAAGCAGAAAGGTGGTTTCCAAGGGCTAGGGGAGACAAAGGGGTAATTAGTATTTAATGGGTGTACAATTTGAGTTTTGTTTGTTTTTTTTTGTTTGTTTTTTAGATAGCACCACAGTGGGGGTGGGGCATAGAGCCAGGGAGACAGAGGATCAGAAGCAGACTCTGGCCTGCTGCGTGCTGACAGCAGTGAGCCTGATGTGGGGCTCGAATTCACGAACCGTGAGATAATGACCTGAGCTGAAGGTGGATGCTCAACCAGCTGAGCCACCCAGTCACCCCTGAATTTTACAGGATGAAAAAAGTTCTAGAGATCAGTTGCACAACAGTGTGAAAATACTTGACTGATTCGTACACCTAAAAATTAAAATAGTTAATGTAATGTGTTTTTTACCACGATAAAAAATAATGACGGGGCATGGCACGTAAGTACACAATAAACTTCGGCTATCATGTTTATGTTTAAAAACGGTATGTTCACTATTTTGAAAAACTAAGAAACCCAGAGTATCATCTTTGTGCAAGCAGCAGTGTAGCTGCTGTGCAAGCAGACGTTCAAGTGTAGCCACAGGAGATTTTGGTTGGAAGCCCACAGTTTAACAGGAAAGCCGCCGTCTGTTGGTAAATGTGCCAATATCATAGGACCATAGTAATTGCAGATGAGTCCAGTTTGGGAGGTAAAATGCAATGAGCCTTTGCTAAGGAGAAAATGTGTTATTAAAACCAAGTAAACGCTTCGTGCTGCAGGAGGCAAGTGGAAAAGCCCATAATCCCCAAGGTGTGTGTGTGTGTGTGTGTGTGTGTGTGTGTGTGTGTGTGTCCGCACGTGCGCGCGTGCACGCGTGTGTGTTTTTAAATCTAATAAGTGCTTTATCACTTTTCAGTTTCTCAGCCTGAGCCAGGCATGTTTGGGAGTTGTTATGAGATTTGAAAGAATGCTGAGTTTTTGATCTTGTCAGGACTGCAAGTGCTTTATAAATGTCAGAGTTGGTGTGTGGGAATCTAGGACACTGCTTCTGTGTGTACCTTATGAGAGTCCGCTAATGAGGCCACAAGGGAGCCGCCCTCTGAGCGACTCCTGGAGCAGTCCTGACTTCGAAAACGCCTCTCTGGGTCCACTCAGTGAAAGAATTTCATGGTGTTGTTGTTGCTGTTGTTGTAGTTGCTGTATTGCAAACAGTATCCAGGTTTAAATGACCTAATTCTAAACAGTACTCATTTACAAACTTCAAAACATTATTAATACCCTGAGCACCTCCTTGTTAGAGGAAAGACATCACCTAGGGGTTTCCTTTTTAAGCCTTACTATTTAAACAGTCTCTTGGGGTGCCTGGGTGGCTCAGTCAGTTAAGCATCTGCCTTTGGCTCTGGTCATGATCTCGTGATTTCTGAGTTCAAGCCCCATTTCTGGCTCTCTGTTCAGTGCAGAACCCTCTTTGGATCCTCTGTCTCCCTCTCTCTCTGCCCCTTCCCCATGCGTGTGTGCTCTCTCTTTGTCAAAAATAAACAAACATACATTAAAAAAAACAGTCTCGTGATTGTGACCTTCCTCAGTGTTGAACTTGTCATACTGCGTTAATGTTTCTTTGATTCCTCAGAATTCAGTACTGTTTTCAGTTCAGTTACCAGCACATACTTACTAGGCTTACAATAAATACTTTCGCAGTGAATGAACAAAAGCCAAACTGGCTCACAGGTTTGAGTTTACCACTATGATTCTTGCTTATATAGCCTCTGAGTTGTGAATGATTCTGATCTTTATTATGGCTCTTGAGTTAATTGAAAGAGGTGTGAAGCTAATGATATAGTCTTGCAGTTGTAATTTGTTTTTAGCACCGAGATTCCTTGACCCTCAGTGATGAAACTAAGGCCTTAGAGAAACATTCATATTGGAAGAGCCCTTCAAAGTCTCTGGTAAAGCATTCCATTTAGAGAAGAGGTCTGTGGTTCAAAATAATGTTATATCTCCAAGATTTTGAAGACACAGATTTACTGTCTATATCATGTAAGGTCACCCAGGGGTGTCAGGATCAAGATAGAAAGTGGAGTACTAGATATATTCATGGATAATATAATGAAATAGAGGTTCTTTTGTTTATTTTTAATTAAAAGGACTGCAGTTTAAGAGTGGCTTTAATGCATTTGGTCAAGGGTAAGGATGTGCTCTGCTAGGTTTTTTTTTTATGTCTTGTGCTTAGTAGTGTGTTCTATTAAATAGTGGTTGAAAATATTTTAATTGTTGTCTTCTATAGAAAGTAGATTCTATGGTCAAGCAAGTTTGAGAAATAATACATTTAACGAAGTGAGATTTTTCAAAGCTTTCATACACTTATAATGCTTCAGGACTTTCCAGAAGGTTATAAAATGATACATCATATCCCAAAGAATCTGATCATAAAAATCTTTTTTTATGGGAATTTTCCAGAACAGTGTGCTGTGGAGGCCACCTGGGGAAACCATACTCTAATTTTGCATATAAATGCCCATGTAATTTTATCTACGTATAGTTTCTATATTTTCTGTGGCATTTCCACTTCCTTGTTTGCTCACATTATGTCAACATTCTCCTTTAAAAAAAAATCTATTTGGAGATCAAGTCTAGATTGTAGGTACTTAGAATTTAAATTTTTCTAAATCACTAAGTTAGTTAGGACCACATTGTAATCATATTCCTCTATTGACCCCATAAGTAAAGAAGTACAAAGAAGTACTTCTTGTGCAGTTTGATATTTGACATGGATAAACAGGGTAGCATCAAAAGGACAGGTTTGGACAAATTTCCATGTTCGTTTGTGAGACTATACACTTAGAAATTCATGGGGCGCCTGGGTGGCTCGGTCGGTTAAGCGTCCGACTTCGGCTCAGGTCATGATCTCACGGTCTGTGAGTTCAAGCCCCGCGTCGGGCTCTGTGCTGACAGCTCAGAGCCTGGAGCCTGTTTCAGATTCTGTGTCTCCCTCTCTCTCTCTGCCCCTCCCCTGTTCATGCTCTGTCTCTCTCTGTCTCAAAACTAAATAAACGTTAAAAAAAAAATAAAAAAAAAAAAAGAAATTCATGAAAGTGTAAAGATCTTTAATGGTTCTATATTCCAGCCATGTATTCACTCACTCATACATATGGTCATCCCATGTTTATTGAACATACGCTACAAGACAGTATGCTTTACACTAGAAAAGTGAAGGTGGAAATTATGTAATCTCTGTTGCCATTTTATTTCTGAACTCCCTCAAAATAATACAGTATTCAGGAAGACTTCCAGTTAGGAGTAATATTTTCAGTTTTTTGGTGCAAATGTCTCCGTTTATCCAGTAGGATACCAAAAACCCAAGTAATGAAATAACTTGTCCAATATCACAGTTAACTAATGGAAGTATACACTATAGGACCTAGGTATTTGGAATTGAGCCCCGTGCTCCATTTAGTACTGTAACATAACATAAGCATGAAGGGGTAATTGTTTTTAATGTAATGATTACATTTGTATGACTGGAAATAGAAACTTGTTAAAGTGGGAAAAAATACTGAGAAAGATCCCAAGATAAGAATATCATGTGTTATTTTGAAGACTAAGTCCCCATTGAGCTTACATTCTTGGGGCTTCCACATTGCTTACAACTATAGACTTAATCTCAAAACTAAAGTGTTGGCTAATGGAGAGTTGACTTAATTTCATAGCTACAGTGATGGCTATTGGAGATACCCATAAAAGCAAAAAGTGTGGTTTGTGGGAAGTTGTCATCTCCTTGTGTCTTTTAATTCTGATGTTCTGATCCTAATTTACTGGGTCATGGATAGTGAGGTGGCTTTTCTTCCTAAACAACTGTGATTAAGCCTGAATCTTCAGAAATTAAACCCGCTTAAAAGTGAGAGGTTTAACCTTTCTCTAACAGGGCTGACCAGCGGATATCTTGTGTTATATAATAAGAATAGAAATTCCATTCCAAAAATATGGTTATGATGCTGACTTTATACCTCAAGTGAATCATGTATTAGTCAGAATCACCTCTTAATGGCTTATAATGTTTTCAGTAATATGCTAAGCATGGTAGATGATGTAATATGTACATAAGGTACATATTATTAAAATACTCTTATTGAAAGAGGTTCCACTTTAATGAAGGAGGTAACACACACTCACTATAGGACATGAACTAGAGTGGTTCCTGGATTGATGCCACATGATGATATGCCAAGAAGATGGTGTAGACAGTGGATCAAGTTTAATTCCCTACCTTGTTAAAACCTCCTTTGCGTGTGTCAGCATATGTAACCTTCACCAGTTATATTACTTTCCTGAGCCTTAGTTTCTTTGAGAAAAAGGAACAGCAGTCACTGCCTCATGGAATTACTGTCAAGAATAAATGCAATTATACAGATTATCATAAATGACATGTTGGATACTTGTTGAATGAGACAACTTTGAATTGTCTTTTCCTTTATCTGTAAAGCAATGTACGTTTGGAAAGGTATCATCTCAATTAAAGAGCAAGATACGGTTTAAGTAACCACTCAAAAAAATCAGTGGATGAGTTTGATAATGACAGTGTAAGTTTGTGTCAGATGTGTTCTTTAGCAATGAGTGATATAGGAATAGACATTTCCAGAACTGTGATCTCCAAAGACCACGAAAATTCCTAGAATACACAGGAAGGCTGAATCTTGAGATATTCATTGGGTACGTGTAATTTTTACCTAAGTTACATTCATACTGCTCAATAGATTTTTGCTGCTGTAAATTGCCCTTCCTGCATCCACAGAAGGAGGTGAAGCAAAAGCTCATAATGCACACTCAGTATAGACTGTTAAGAACTGCCAGACGCGCATCTTCACCAGCCACCCGGGTTACAGCCTTTCTAAAGGCTTAGAATCTGAGAGCTACTCCATGATCTTTCATTATATTCTTTTGAGGTTGGGCTAGTAAGAGGATTCTTCAGTGGGAAACAACAGGAACTAAAAAAGCAAAGAGTGGTACAAAGGCAACAAAATGAATATTTACAATGAGTAGATCAGGGTAATGAGCAGAATTTATGTTGAAGAATAGTAGAAGACAAGGTTTAAAGAGTCAGATGAAGCTAGATTGTTTAGGACTTTGTAAAATAATCACACAGGTTCCATTGCATAAAACGGTACTCTATTATAATGTCAGAAATGTATTGAGAGAGAAATGTCTATAAATTTTATTTTTCCCTGTGTTGGTGCTTCTGTGAGTTTCCGAATCAACGTACACCATGCCCTAGATTCTGTAGAGCAAACTGTATCTTCTGAGACCTTACCTTGAAAATACTTTCTATAAAGGGGCAGGAGAGTCACCTTTCTCCTAAATGAAATACAACAAATTCATAACATTTTTGCAAAGCCAATACCTTGTTAACTTAAATAGATCCTAATCCCCTATGTATAGGTGAGGATGTAGCATGTGTCAGGAAGAACAATGGGCTAGGAGGGAGTAGGATTCTAGTCCTAACTTTATTACAAATGAGCTGTGTGAACAAGAACAAGTATTTAATCATCTCTAGACCCCTGTTTGCTTATTTGTTCAAGGGAGATGTCCTAGCCTGCCCTATCTATTTTGCTGAGTCACTGTGAGGCTTTTGTAGGGTAATGTGTGAATCTCCCCTGAAAACAGTAAGGAGTTACTTCTCTTCTTATATATGTCTGTATACATATAAATGTAATACCTTACAGAGAGTATAATTATAAGGTAATTTTGGAAAATGATCTCTGAGTATGGTTGAATGATTTTATGATGCTTGATCTCATGACTCAGAAACTGTTGAATGTACTATGTCACACAAAATTTAATGCCCAACCCCAAAAATCTATCAGAACGCGATAACAAAACAATAGTGACAACATTAAGTGCTCAGTGAGTGTTCACTATCTTTGAGATATTTGATTTTTTTTAGATCAATTATTTCTTCTATGTCAAATATTATACTTAGTTCTTCTGCATATGCACTTATTTTTCCTTAAGTAAACTTATTTCTTTAGATAAATTTCCTTATTTTAGAACAATTTTAGATTTCAGAAGAATTGAAAGATTCTACTATTCCACTATTCTAAAGATAGTAGAAAGGATTCTCATATACCCCACAAGATAAGTTTACCTTATCTTGTACATATTTTTTTTTAATTTTTTTTAACGTTTATTTATTTTTGAGACAGAGAGAGACAGAGCATGAACGGGGAGGAGCAGAGAGAGAGGGAGACACAGAATCTGAAATAGGCTCCAGGCTCTGAGCTGTCAGCACAGAGCCCGACGCGGGGCTCGAACTCATGGACCGTGAGATCATGACCTGAGCCGAAGTCAGACGCTTAACCGACCGAGCCACCCAGGCGCCCCTCTTGTACATATTTTTAAAATGTAATTCTAAGAACAAACCCACCAGATTGGTATTGTGATTTTTGTTATTGATACTAAGTTTTAGATTTCTTTGTAGTGTCTTTGTCTTTAGAATGTTTCTCACCAAGAAAGTTACTTGGATTAACTACTTTTTATATATAGTTATGTCATCAATTTGATATGGAGTTAAGTTTCTTTGCTCTTTGTCTTTTATATTAGGTATGACTTTTAAACCTTTTTAAGGTAGTTTTTTTGAAAGTGTAAAATGCTTCTAGGTTTAGAATTAAAACTAAATGAAAAGTTGTGCTCGGACAAATCTTATTCTCATCTTTATTTTTTCTACTTTGTTCTGACATTCCCATAAGTAGATTTTATTATTTTCTCATTTATCCATATTGTGTACATTCAAATGCATGCTACAAATATATACACATACTTACGTGTCTACATACACTTGAATAAGTGCATTTATGTACATTCATATGTATACATACACTTACATTTACCCTTTTTTACTCAAAAAGTAAATACAATAGTCATTCATACCTTGATATTTTTACTTACCAGCCTATTTTAGAAATCACTCCATATTTGTTCATAAAGATTTTCTCATTTCTGTTGTACATCTAATACTCTGTAGTATGAAGTTATTATAGTGTATTTAACCAGTCTTCTGTGATTAGACATTTTAGTTTTTCCCAATATTCTGCTGTCACAATTAATGCTACAATGAATATGCCACAAGGTTTTGTGCATATGTTTAATTCTTGTGGAAATACATTTTTAGATAAACTCCTAGATTGCTGGGTCAGAAGATGAATGCATATAGAGTTTTGCTAGATATGTAGAGTTATTCTTCATTAAGGTTGAATCATTATGCCCTCCAACTAACAGTATATGAGCTTATTGGTTTCTCTACAGACTTAGCAACAGCATAATTTTTGGTTAGGCTGTTACATGTGGACGGTCTTATAGGTATGAAATATTAAAAATACTTTTTAAATGTTTGTTTTTGAGAGAGTGTTTCTGAGAGGGGCAGAGAGCAGGGGACAGAGGATCTGGAGCAGGCTCTGCTCTGACAGGCTAACAGCAGCGAGCCTGATATGGGGCTCACACTCACAAACCGCGAGATCATGAGCTGAGCCAAAGTCGGACACTCAACTGACGGAACCACCCAGGTGCCCCTAAAAATATTTTTTAATTAGTATATGATGAGTATGGTTAAATGGTTTTATGTGGCATTTTAGAAATTAAATTTTTGCCAAGTCAAGTACAGGACACTTCTGCATTTAACCTGAAAGTGTAATAGATCTTGTGTACTGTAGCTTTGAGAATAGATAATTTTGTTCATTTGAAGGAAGACTTTTTCTTTGTGTCGCTCTTTCTTAGAGCATTTGTGTAGTGCATATGATATAGACACATGTCCAAAGGGAAAAAGCTGGTTTTTACATAAAAATGCATCATATTATTCAAAGGTGACTCACCAGGCCCTTGAAAAGATTGAGTTTTTTTTTTATTCTTCAAATGCACTTAGTCACATGTTTATAGGCATTATTATCAGGACAACTGAATGATAAGACCTAAATTGAAATGTTTATTGTATCAAAAAGATTTTAATAAAACATACTTTTACTGGTGAACATGACCCTTGGAGCTTGCCAACTGTGGTTTTTTTTTTTTTTTTTTTTTTTTTTTTTTTTTAAATGTGTTTAGAAAGAATGATTTAGGGGACACCTGGGTGGCTCAGTCGGTTGAGCATCTGACTTCAGCTCAGGTCATGATCTCACGGTTTGTGAGTTTGAGCCCTGCATTGGGCTCTGTGCTGGTGGCTCAGAGCCTGGAGCCTGCTTCAGATTCTGTGTCTCCCTCTCTCTGCCTCTCCCATGCTCATGCTGTCTCTCTATCTCTCTCAAGGAATGAATAAACATTTAAAAAATTTTTTAAAAAGAAATGATTTAGATCAGAGTAGTCTCTTCTTGCAAATGTCTTTTGGACATTTTAGTTTCCGCCATTTTGAAAAAGGCAAAAATCAGCTGACAAAGTATGACACCTTCTACTCTTCATCAGAGATAATTTTACTTATGCTCTGATGGCTTTAAGATGCTTGTGACTCCGTCAATATAATTTTTTTAAAAGCCACAAATTATAAAAGGAAAATATTCAGAAAAGAAAAGTAGCAAGGAAGAGGCATGACTTTTGGTTGGTCCTAGCACTGTTCTTTGTAACTTAAAGCAAGTCATTTTATATTTCTGGATCTTAATATTTCCCAGTTCTAAAATATAAGCAGTTTGGATTAGCTGATCTTTAATGCTGTTTATAGATTTAAAATATATTCCTTTTTATTTATTTTTATTTTTTAGATAACACAATTTGGGGAGAGGGGCAGAGGGAGAGAGAGAGAGAGAGAGAGCGCGCGCAAGAGAGAATCCTAAGTAGGTTCCATGCTCAGCACAGAGCCCAACGCTGGGCTTGAGCCCATGGCTCCCTACAATCATGACCTGAGCCAAAATCCAGAGTTAGACGCTCAACCAACTGAGCCACCCAGGTGCCCCTAAAATGCTTTCTTGATTCTAATTACGCTATCAGTTTTTACCTTCTACATTTAAGCTTTGGCACTTCTGTAGGGAATATCTAAATCTACATCAAAATTAGATTATTGCTGAGCTTTCCAAATCTTTTCCCAAATTATTTCAATATCAATTGCATATAGACTCTTGATTATAATGTACCATAGGTGTTTTAAAACTGTGGAATAAAGAGGCTACCATTTCCTAAAATTATAGGTAGAAACCAGAGGTAGAGGGGAAATTTTTGTCTGTTGATCCATCTGCATTTGTTGCACTTGTCACTCTAGCAACTGGTCATTTTGACAGTTGTCTTCTGTCATTGAGAAAAATAAAAAAGTTAAGAAAAGTGGTCACTGTGTTTCTTTTCTATCAATTTATTCATTAAAGCATTTTTGAGACCCTCCATAAAAACATGATTTTAGATAATAAGTTAGCTATAAAACTCAACATTATTAATAAGCATGAAATTCAACTTGAGAGAGATAAAATACATGGGAAGAGTTGTGAGCATAAATTATAAAAATGCCGTTTATAACTTACTGTTTAAAGGAATATGTAGAATAGGTGGAATTAGGGCCTCCTGGGTGGCTCAGTTGGTTAAGTGTCTGACTTCAGCTCAGGTCATGTTCTCGTGGCTTGTGGGTTCCAGCCCTGCATTGGGCTCTGTGATGACAGCTCAGAGCCTGGACCCTGCTTTGGATTCTGTGTCTCCCTCTCTCTCTGCCCCTCGCCCACTCGTGCTCTGTCTCTCCCTCTAAAAAGTAAATAAAACATTAAAAAAAAAAAAAGAAGAGGTGGAATTAATCCAAGAAGACTTCTTACATGAGAACACCTTTAATACAAGACTTGTTATGCAGAACTTGAAGTGAGTCTGTCTGCTTCTCACTACAAACTAAAGCTCCATTTTTTTCTCTCCTCGAGAGTTTGGTTATACAGTGATCCAGTAGAAAGCAAATGCAATCAACTTTACATCTATTCTAGATTTTAGATATTATATATTGATAAATAATCAATATATGGTCATTTGTATCAAATGAGTCTGAAACTCTCCTGATTCCCTGTAGCTCTTCTGCCTTTTGGAGTTGACTCACATAGCCTTCATTTTTTTTTTTTAATTTATTTATTTATTTTTTATTTTTTTATTTTTTTATTTTTTATTTTTTAATATATGAAATTTACTGTCAAATTGGTTTCCATACAACACCCAGTGCTCATCCCAGAAGGTGCCCTCCTCAATACCCATCACCCACCCTGCCCTCCCTCCCACCCCCCATCAACCCTCAATTTGTTCTCAGTTTTTAACAGTCTCTTATGCTTTGGCTCTCTCCCACTCTAACCTCTTTTTTTTTTTTTTCCTTCCCCTCCCCCATGGGTTTCTGTTATGTTTCTCAGGACTGTTGGTGGGAATGCAAATTGGTGCAGCCGCTCTGGAAAGCAGTGTGGAGGTTCCTCAGAAAATTAAAAATAGACCTACCCTATGACCCAGCAATAGCACTGCTAGGAATTTATCCAAGGGATACAGGAGTACTGATGCATAGGGGCACCTGTACCCCAATGTTTATAGCGGCACTCTCAACAATAGCCAAATTATGGAAAGAGCCTAAATGTCCATCAACTGATGAATGGATAAAGAAATTGTGGTTTATATACACAATGGAATACTACGTGGCAATGAGAAAAAATGAAATATGGCCTTTTGTAGCAACATGGATGGAACTGGAGAGTGTGATGCTAAGTGAAATAAGCCATACAGACATAGCCTTCATTTTAAGTAGTTCTTAGTTATGATTAGAAGCACTTATATTTCAGCACATTGGAGAGCTACCAGTGGATGTGGGTTGTGTAGTTTAATCCATTGGCTGTGTAGTTTAACCCATTAGCTATTCAAAGGATTTGGGACAATCTGGCTTCAATGAAAATGTTGACTGGACTTCTTGAAGGACAGTTTCTTGTGACTCTCCACACCTAACAACTGTAGATGTGCCTTAAAATATTTAACAATTTCTCTACTGATAAATACCATTTCATTGTTGCTGCTTTTAGAATTATATCTCCACTAGTCATGTTTTGGATATATATATTCTTCTGCCATATTTCTTTTACTTCTGTAAAGTTAAACTCTTAAATTTGAAATACTAGATTAGTTTGTTTATGGAAGTATCTCTATAAAGCCAAGGCAATACTTATTTTATTCCCAGCTGTCTCTTATGCCACCACCCATAAGGTGCTACATTATACCTAGCACTTTCAAAATGAAGTATGAGCTTTTTCAAGAGTAGAGACATGCACTTGGTGCAGTTTTGTAACTTGTATTCTGTCATGATAGTCTCAGGCTCTTAAACACATTTGTCATAGGGACAAGGTAAATATATTTGGAGAAATTCCAGAAAAAAGAATACTTTAATGATGTGAGTTCTGGAGAAAAAAATTAAAGCAAGTATAATCAAAGGAATGTAATATTTTAATATTAAGACCACAAGAGTATTAACATGATTGAAAACAGAATGCATGGTGTTTTAAACAATAGCATCTCTGAAAATGGCATGGCATTATAAATATACTTATGTAAAGTGTATTGATGTCAGGCTTAATTTATGCAGTCATGAAGAAAAATTTAATTTGATTTTTAATAGTATAGTGAAATATTTTGGTTTTAAATATTACCTAAAAATAAAATCCTAATCTTCTAAAAGAGTATAATATTACCACACATTCACAGACCAGCAAGAAGAAATACTAGCCATGAGTTTTCTAAGCTAACCATTAACTCTTTTTTTTTCCCCTTTGGCTTTTCTTCTTCCATAGAATTTCTAATACAAGGAATAGGTGTGGGGCAGCCTTAAAATGGATTTTAAATCCCCTTAACTTTAAATATTATTATTTTTGTACAAAAATTAGTTTTGGCTTATCTTTCTTTGCATAGGTAATAGCTAAGAAAGGTTTAACCTACAGTTGCTTGACCTTCTGAACTATGCCAAATTTAACTCCCCCAATTTTTTTTTCAGTGAAGTAAAACATAAATAAATTTAAAAGTGAAGATGTTAATCTTTTGACCGATACACACCAAGTAACAGAGAAAATAACAGCTAATAATGTAAAATAAAAATAAGTATGTATCACCATGGCTTTGGGGGGATTTTTTTTTTTTTACTGTTTCTTCATCTTTTTATTTGCTCTATTTGTCATCAAAATAATGGCAAAAATATTACAGTGATTAGCCTAATGAAAGAAAGAAGCTATTAATAGAATTTTTAACATTAATAACAGTGTTATATTTACTAAAATGTAATATTGTCATTCAAACAACATGAAAGATATTACATACACCACTGTCTGAAGAAGAAAAAGAAAAAAAAAGAGACGAGGAGTCAGATTTACTTTAAGGCTGGAACAGAAAGAAAATTGCCATACGTTTGCTAGCACCTGACTCTTGTAAGCTGGCAACAGTTTAATAGAACTTAACCTCATCAGATTTTCAGCCTGCGATGGAATAATGTTATGGCCAACATTTTCTATTTGGCAAAACTTAGTTTATCTAACTACAATTTACTAAATTGGCATTTTGCTGAAATGGCTATTGTTGCCTGAACACTTTTCTAAACTCTTGGCGAAGTTGACCCGAGTCTTGTGTGAAAAGGCCAGAGTCACAAGTTGGTTTGCAGAACTATGACAGTTTTTATTTTGTAGTTTTAAAAACTCTACCAGTGGGTAAAAGAATAGCTTATTCCCTATTCTTTCTGTGTGTACATTCATTCTGCTAATATAAATAAGTGTATTAGTATATTTATATGGTTTTCATGCTTATGCCTATTAGACCATAAATTTCATTAAAGAAAAGAACTATGTCCTATTTTTTACCAGCTTCATTGAGATATGATTAACATATAACATTGTATAAGTTTATAGTGTATACACATGTTGATTTAATACACATATATTTTGAAAAGATAACCATCATAGCATTAGCTAACACCTCAGTCACTTCAAATAATTACCATTTCTTATTGGTTATGAGAAAATTTAAGATGATTTTCTTAGGAACTTTCAAGTATGTAACACAGTATTATTAACTATAACCACTATGCTGTATATTAGATCCCCGGATCTTATCCTATTTATAACTGGAGGTTTGTAATCTTTGACCAACATCTCCCCATTTCCCCTACCTCTGTGTGTCTGGTAACCACTATTCTACTCTCTGACTTCAGCTCTTTCAGATTCTATGTATAAGTGACAGGATGCAGTATTTTTCTTTCTCTGACTTACTTCACTTAGCGCAGTGTCCTCAAGTTCCATCCATGTTGTCACAGATGCAATGCTGTCTTTATATTTAAACTACTCACATTTCCATCTTCATTCCACAGGACCTCGCAGAGTGTTTTCCAAGTAGTATATTCACCCATGTTCACTCACTGATACACTTATTCACTGTCTTGTCTTGCCATTATCCTAAAATAGATGCTTGGTCAAAAGAAATGAGATAGCCACAAGGAAGAAATGTACTTCAATCATATAAATGTTTCTGAGTAGAGTCTCTTTCCCTCTTTCACTCTTTTTATCTCTCTATCTGCCTCTCTCCTTACCTCCTTTTCTCTTTTTTTCTTGCTGCCTCTTTTCTCTCTTTTTAAATACTATCTAGTTGAGATTTCCAAAGCTGTAGGTCAAGAGACCGGTGTCTTCCTTTGTGACCAGGTGAAATGTATTGGATCTTTATCTACTTTAATTTCTTCATCTTTGAAGGGCACTCACATCTATTCACCTCTTCCATATATAGGAGCATACATAGTAAGGATAAAATTAGATAAGAGTTGTGAAAGTACTGTAAAAATATTTAAAAAGTTAATTTGGTAAAATTAAAAAGCTAAACACACTGATGATATACATAGACAAGTGAACACATACATAAATGTATGTATGGGTGCATATATATGCAAATTTCTTCAATTGAGAGAGAATTTCCATTCTGGTAGTTGGACTACAAGTTAAACTGAGTTAATGTATCATAAAAGCATTCTGAATCTTATTTTTTTTGCATAATCCCTACACATTAAAAAAAACCATAACACTTTACACATGCTTTAGGATCACCAAGTCTGTTAAAATGAGACCTTGTGATTTGAATAGCTAATCAAATCATTGAGAAGCAGCTGTAACTCTGTAATACTTTATTGAGGTCAAAATAAAAATAGAAGCCAGAGCCTTATTTATGTTGCTATCTCTTAGTGATAGAGCTACAGATACCATTCCTGCCATCTAGACCTTAGTTGATATAATGACAACTAAGGCCAGCCATAAGATTTAGTAATGGTGGAAATAATTGATTATCTTGTCTGCTTCTGTAGTTTTCAAAGTTTTAACCCTATATACGAGAAGTATTTTAGATCAAAACATGCAGAGGTACAATTCACAAAATGCCAAGTTAATTAATGTACATTTTGCTATGGTAACAACGCTGCCAGTTTATTTCATTTTTATCTATTTTTTTAATTTCGTTTTTATTTTTATTTATTTTTATTTTTTTATGAAATTTATTATCAGATTGGTTTCCACACAACACCCAGTGCTCATCCCAACGGGTGCCCTCCTCAATACCCATCACCCACCCTCCCCTCCCTCCCACCCCCCATCAACCCTCAGTTTGTTCTCAGTTTTTAAGAGTCTCTTATGTTTTGGCTCCCTCCCTCTCTAACCTTTTTTTTTCTTCCCCTCCCCCATGGTCTTCTGTTAAATTTCTCAGGATCCACATAAGAGTGAAAACATATGGTATCTGTCTTTCTCTCTATGACTTATTTCACTTAGCATAACACTCTCTGGTTTTCTAGCAACGTGGATGGAACTGGAGAGTGTAACACTGCCATTTTAGCACACGATCTTTGTCTTTAAATTCCCAGGGGTAGGATTACCATGTTTGAAATCTTAGGCTGCTTCTATTCTTCTACAGATTTTCAATGAATTCTGGAGACAAAAATATAGGACAAAATAAATATTCACATATTTCTGCCTTCAGTTAAAATCTGGTATCATTTTTATAAGTATTTGAGAATTCACACATACTGGAGCTGTCATGGTAATTCAAGGTTTGGAGAAGAAGGAACATTTCTGGTTTTGTTACTTGCTTTGCAAAGCTCGGCCTTTATGAATACATATTTTTGGAGTTTTGCCACAGAATCTGTACCTTAGGTTTCCGATTCATACCTCAGAGTATTAGCTAGATAAGGGAGTTTGTTCCGTTTTGATATTGTGCATATTTGCGTGTGCTTAAATCTTAACATGTCCTGATGTTATTTAATTTACTCATGTGTCCAATAGAGTCTATCAAGTAGACCAGCTTTTTGTGATTTTTATCACTATAAATCAAAAACTTCAGATACAGGCATGAAGTATCTATTGAAAATAATCAGAAAATAGAATTGTTTCTTAAATTGTTAGTACGTGATAGTATGAATGGTAGACTGGGTATCTAACTGTAGTAATCTCAATAATAATAGGAATTTTATTATGTTTATTAGACTCATTTATTTTTGGAGATTTATCAGCTTATAGGGAAGTACATCCCAAGAGACGATGGTAAAACAAAACCATTATGAAAATATCAACACTTTCTTCAAAGTTTTTGTGTGTTTTAAGCAAATTACATACAGGATCTACTAATCTTAATAACAAAATTTGTGAATTAAATGGTGTTATTCCCAGATGAAAGCAAGTTTCATAGAGATTAAATATCTTGCCCAAGGACCTGCAACTCATGTAGGACAGGGCTGGTACTGAGAGCTCGATCAGACTGATTTTCAGCCTCATTATTTTAACTCCTCTCATTTTCTCAACAAGAATGGTTGGAACAATTGGCAGCTTAGAGAACTGAAGACTTTGAAATGTGTATGAAATGGAATTGTTGTAGGATCTATGATGATGAAATGATTGAGCTCATTTTTCATGGCTCCATATGGCCTAGTTAGAACCAATGAATAGATGTAAGCATGAAAGTTTCAGTTCTGATACTTTCATTTAAGAAAATGACGAGGCTTCTTCCAGGACGAATGAACTCACTGTCATTGGAAACAACTGTTCTCAGACTGCAGACAAAAGTCAAGTAGAAAAGGTTCTCAGGGGAACAAAGGTATTGTGCTAGACGATTTCTAAAGTTCTATCCACTGCTAAGATTCCACATTTTAAGTATTTGCAAGTGTTTATGGGTTGAGACAGAGGAAATATTAACAATTTCTACTTTTTGAGATTCCTACATATAGAGAATTCACCTTATGCTAGTTACTCTGTTGAATTTGTTAATATTTTCTTTTCAAGGAAGGGAGAGGCAAGTTTTAACAAGTTCTTATACTCAACATCATCTATTGGTTTTTATTCTGTAGGAGGTGAGGTACATTTGATTTTTTTGGTAATAAATAATTTCAGGTAGAAGTTGGTACTTTAAAGAACCCTCGAGTGAAGTAAAATGGTTAGCTTTTGAAATGGGATTCATTCTGGACTTGTTTTTCTGAAATTTTTACAAATCTCACATCTTCTTATGGAGCATAAAAATGGACTGCTCTCCTTTGAATGTTCATTGAAGTTTCAAAGCAAATAACATAATAATGTATTTTTAAAAACATACTAGAGCAGAAAGAAGATAGTTATTTGACTTTTATTTTTTTAAGACCTCAAGTATTTATTTTTTAAATATTTATTCATTTAAATTCAAATTAGTTAGCATATAGTGTAGTATTGGTTTCAGGAGTAGAACCGAGTGATTCAAGACTTACGTAAAATACCCAGTGCTCATCCCAATAAGTGCCCTCCTTAATGCCCATCACCCATTTAGACTGTCCCTCCACTCAACACCCCTCCAGTTTGTTCCTGTATTTAAGAGTCTCTTATGGTTTGCCTCCCTCTCTCTTTTCATATTATTTTTCCTTCCTTTCTACTTTGTTCATCTGTTTTGTTTCTTACATTCTACAAATGAGTGAAATCGCGTGATATTTGTCTTGCTCTGACTTGTTTCACTTAGTGTAATACACTCTAGTTCCACCCACGTTGTTGCAAATGGCAAGATTTAATTCTTTTTGATTGCTGAATGATATTCCATTGTGTGTGTGTGTGTGTGTGTGTGTGTGTGTATGCACACACATCTTCTTTATCCATTCATCAGTCACTGGACAGTTATTTGACTTTTAAAGAGACAGAAGTAGCAAAAACTATACATTATTTGATTGCTTTGAAAATTGTTGGGTGCATCTGCTTAAAATATTTTTTTCTACTTAGTATGAAAAATAAAGCACCATTTAGGTAACCTTTCTTGTCAATCATGTTTTACTTGTATTTTTAGTGGACGTATTCCATCTTGAAGATTCTGATATGCCTCCCTGGTCAACCTTCACCAGCAACCTCCAATCTTCCCATGTACTATTATGAAGATGTATTGCTGTCAATGTAAATAATAAACTAATTATTATAGCTATGAAATTAATCGCTTCTTGGCCTTTTGGCTAAGATCACGTGTAGTATCTGTTCTTATCAGTTTAAAACTATGAAATTAGTCCTTGTATTTATTTGGAAGAATGTAAAGAGGGAGTAAGTGGTAGGCAATGGGCAGTTCTTCTTACTTTGAATGTATAAGTTTTATCAGATGAGGCAGGAAGAGTTGATAAAGTTTATGGGAAGTAACTAATTTTGACTCTTTGGACTGAAAGTAATAGCATTCACAATATAGGATTGTGAAAACTCAGGGCCATTTGGATAGATAGCCTCTGAAGAAGTTGAATTTTCTTAGGTGATCAATGGAGATTGTTGCATGGGTGCTGAGAAGGATGGGACTATGTAGAACTAGTTCTATGAGAGATCGATAATATTGTATAAGCAAACAGAGTTACCCTGGTGTTGGTTTAACATAGGAGAACAATACCCAGAATCCCAAAATGAGACTGTTGGGGGAAGTGAGTACGTGGTTTTGTTTGCTCATGGTTTGAATTGAAAGCTTATAGTGCAGGATTTCATAAATTGGACAAGACTTTGGACCTGTTGATTTTCTAAAGAAATAGTTGATGCAGTGAGGTAGAATCCTGGGAAATAAGTTGGATTTAGTTTGTGCAGACAATGGCTGGAATGCTGTGTTTCCAAGAATGGAGAGCATGAGGCTGACATTAGTGATGCCATGGAAGAGTGAACAGCAGGATGTGGTGACAGATTGAATGCAGAGGGGGAACCTAAATGACATGACTGGCTTGTGGCTAACATGACAACAAAGCAGCAGGATGTAGATTGTGTGACAGTTGCTTTCTGTCCAAGGACAACCACAAATGGAACAGTAATCACAACAGGGCATGTCTTTTTAGATAAATCAACATATGTGATAAGATATGCATCCAATGAAGGGAAAATTAAAATTGGTGCATAAATTAATGAATCCAATTATGATCCATATCTTCTTTCAATTCTGGGTTTTTATAACAAATGTCAACATAGAGAAGTTATGAATTTGTGTTAACATGATAACAGTTCTCTTTTGTTGATTGCTCACTTACTATAAAATAGGCACTGTGCTGTTTCATCTGCATTGGTTTGTTCAGTCTATATATGTACAGTTTTCACCCCCAGTGTATAGATGGCAACACTGAGGTTTAGGAAGGTTAGAGACATGTGTCCAGCATTACACAGCCAGTAAATGGTAGGGCCAAGGTTCAATTTTCATCACTCAGACCCAGATCTGTTCTCTTAAAAATTTGGCATTCTATGTCACGATTAACTTTCTGATGGTGACCTACCCCGGAGACAAAACCATTATTCTTCAATTACCTTTTAAAGTGGACAAAACATGAAGAATAGTGTCCCAGACAAAAGAGGGAGGTATTTGAGCCTAAAAACAAGGATACAAACTATCAGAAGCACAGATAGGTTTTTAGTGTTCCAACATGACCTTATCATCATTATTAATAACAACTACATTCCAATGAGATTTATTTCCAAATTATATTTTAGTCCCAATTGGCTACATTTTCATTTCGTGAAATGGCAGTTTTATAAGAACCAGTAGGTCTTGTTGTAACTAGTCTAACTCAAATTAACCACAGAAATCACTTTGGGGAAAAGATTGTTATCAAGCAAAAACCAGACAAAACAAAAAATCTTCACGACTTCACCTCTTGGTAGAAATCTCCTGAGTTATCATTTAAACCAGAAAATAAGAATATAAGGATAAGTTAAATTTTATGTTAGGCTCTTTCACTTTTAGTGAGCAAGTCACTTAACCTCTTTGTTTTATCATTTCTGTGAAATTATCTTAATCATTGACCACTTAATTGATAACTTCCCATGCAAGCCTTTTAAAGCCACTAGAAACCAATCCAGTGCTAGCTAGATGTCAAAGGTGACAGTTTTTTTTTTGTTTGTTTGTTTTTACCTTGGTGTTTCACAGTTCAGAGCTTGTTCAACTTTAGTGAAGTTCAACTTTAGTAAAATAACTCTCTCTTGACTGAAAATATTCCTCAGTGGTAAGCAATCTAGCTATCAATCTGCCTTAAAATATTAATTACTTACCACACGTAAAAATGTCACACTGTGAAGATTAATAGGGTATTTTCTAAACATATGAGATGACAGAAAAACTCTTATTAGCACAATCTGCCGAAAAGACTATTACTTTTATTATCATTAGAATTACAATCATATATCCCAGTAAATACTAAAGAATGCACACTGCCATTTGAAAATCTAAACTAGAATATACGGTGCCATGAAATGACATTTTGAGTCTCTCTTAATTTTGTCTTCAGGACCTCTTACTCAGCATTCTATGTGCTTGCTTCTATTGCTAGATCAGAAATCAACAGTTTGTTAAGAGAATGGATGCCAAATTTTCCTATAGTTTCAAAACACAATTTGAGTTTTGATTTTTTCAGTGGTGTCATTTATATTTCTACTGAAATAAAGAGATTGAGAATCAGTATTTACTATAACTGACAGAAGATAATTTTCAATTGAGACACAAAAACAGGGAGAAGAGCACAAATGATAAAAGAAAACTGGAAAGCCAGGAGAGACTCTCTAATCTTTTTACTCAAAAGAGTTTGCCTCAGTCTTTTAATTGATTTTTATTTTTGATTATTTATATTTCAGGTAGTTAACATATGGTGCAACATTGGTTTCAGGAGTAGAATTCAGTGATTCATCACTTACATACAGCACCCAGTGCTCATCATAACAAGTGTTCTCCATAATACCCATCGCCCATGTAACCCATCTGCCACCCACCTCCCTTCATCAACCCTTCATTTGTTCTCTATTGTTAAGAGTCTCTTGTGTTTTGTTTCCCTTTCTTCTCTTTTCCCTCTCCTTCCTATATGTTAACCTGTTTTGTTTCTTAAAGTCCACATGAGTGAAATCCTATGATAGTTGTCTTTGTCTGATTGACTTATTTCACTAAGCAGAATACATCCTAGATCCATCTACGTCATTGCAAATGGCAAGATTTAATTTTTCTGATAGCTTAGTCATATTCCATTGTTTATATATACCACATCTTCTTTATCCATTCATTAGTCTATGGACATTTGGGCTCTCTCCAAAGTTTGGCTATTGTTCATAATGCTGTACATTGGGGATCATGTACCTCTTTGAATCTGTATTTTTGTGTCCTTTGGGTAAATATCTAATAGTACAATTGCTGGATCGTAGGGTAGTTCTCATTTTTAGTTTTTTGAGGAACCTCCATACTCCAGATTGGCTGCATGAGTTTACATTCCCACCAGCAGTGCAAGAGGGTTCCCCTTTCTCTGCATCTCGCCAACACCTGTTGTTTCTTGTGTTGTTAATTTTAGCCATTCTGATAGATGATATAAGGAAAGTAGAAAGCTAGGAGAGACTCTCTCATCTGCTTACTCAAGAGTTTGCCTAAGTTTTGTGGAAAAGTAACACTTATACCACCTGATTTACCCAGTTGAATGATTTCTACTTTGATAAGGAAAATAAATGGTAAGCTATTAGGCATTTAGGACACTTATTTGAAATGATTTCAAATACAAGTACTGCAATCAGGGTATAAGCAGCAACATTCACTTGTTTTATCTCCAGTACTTTGCATAGTGATGGGCTTGTAGTATGTGCTTAGTAAATGTTTAGTGGTCAAATAAATAGTTGTGTAAGCCCAGCACAGTTACTTATTATCACCTGTATTATCAATACTTGTAATACTCATACAAGGTATTTGGATATATAAATATTTCTTAAAGTATAAATATCAGCTTATGCGTATACATTGCATAAAAGTAATCAGCTGTGTACAATCTGTCCTGAGAAAAACAGAAGTCAAGCTGAATTTGAAGTTTTGAGTGGAAATGATTGAGGATAGATAAGGAAATAAGTAGCTTGGAAGAGGGGTTGTTTCAGTAGGAAAGATACAGGAAAAATGATAGAAAGGAAGGGTAATGAATTTGGTTTGGAACACAATGAGAAGAAGAAGCCACCATGATATCTGAGAAGAAACTAGTAGGTGGTTGCTGATGGTTAGACTTAGCAATAATTGATAGAACTGAGGCCACTTCCATGGAAATTCTCTTCCATACTTTGTTGAAAGGTGGGTTCTGGGAACCCATTATTAATATTGAATACAAGGTAAACTTGGGAAAGTTTATTGGACTAGAAGATTTACTAACCCAGGATTAGCTTCTCAGATTATCTTGATAATTTGGACTAAGAGTTAGAAACTAGATCCATGAGAAAAGGTACAAGAGCTGTAGATTCACAGAGTTGAGAAGAAGGTTAGTACCACGGTAACCCAAATTACTGGCTTAAGTTTGTTTGGTGAGAGCAGGACTTGTGTACCATTCAGACATGCCAATCAGGAGGAAGCAAGGATTGCTTTAGAACTTCACTGTTCTCCTATTCCCCATTCCAGGTCTCATAGATCACCATCAACCTCCTGTGTTGGGCTTCTGAGGTATCCCTGTCTTTTCTTGACAGCTTAAGGTATAGCTTCAGTAATGAACTTCAGAGGCACTATTAGTAGCTTTAGGAATGCCCCTCAGAGGCAATGCCAGTAGACATTAGAGCATAAGATTGGGCAACAGAAAAAGTCAGTCCCCTAATCTTGGCTAATAAGAAGAGTGAGTATTTCAAACAGTTCTACCAAGAAAAATGAAAGCCAAGAGGAGAGCCAACATTAGTCTATATTTAAAGTTAGTAGAATGTACCCAGAAATTTTCTTTAAAACCTCCATAAGCCTCTGTTTAAAATCCTCAGCTTTTGCCACCATTAACTTAAGTATTCATGATTTTTTAAAATCACTAACAACAGATTAGAACTGTCTTAGATGAAACAACAATCCAATGAATGAAACCTGTTAGCATCTTAAATATCTCTACTTAAGCACCTCAAATACCTGTTTCTAAAAATGATTTCACCCTCAGTTTCAACTGTTGGACAGATGCCTAAAATTGAAGCAGAAACCCATCTCTATGTGTTTACCCATGGATTCTTGCTCTACTTCTTTCGAGGTCACTATTTAACAACCCATCTGATTCTGGTGAGTCTTTCACATTCCATCTGAGGATTTAACATTAGTAACTCTGCTTCTCTGAGAAACGAATGGCAACAAACTGTCTCTTTAACTTATACAAGCTGTGTTGTGACTGACATATACAGCATGTATCATTAGGTCTCTACATATCCCAAACCTGGGATGATTTGGCAGACTCTGAAAGCCTAATGGAATCGTAGCTCCTTCTGAGTATATTAGCATGCCTATTAGTATCTCCTATAATAAATATGCCACATTTTATTTTAGGCAGTTCTGGGACTTTGTATTGCCTTTATTCGCACTTCACTCCATGTATATTTATTGAGTAATATTGTCTGGGGCTCTTCCTGTACATTTCCCTAGATCCCCAGTGTTTTCTCTCCTATTAAAAGGACCATTTATCCCATCAGAAAAATATAAAGACAAAGATACAGGAATTGTCTCTTTACACAAAATAAAGGCCTTTTAACTCATCTCTGATGTATCATAGCTGGAGATGAAGAACTGGTATGGGATTGCCTGAAAGGACTTCTTTGATGCATTGTTTTCCCTCTTTGGAGGATCATAGAAATATCCTCCTGACAACAGGAAACCAGAGAAAGCTTGATCAATTACAATTTATTTTGCCTATCCTAATGGAAGCATGAAAAAATTTGTGGCCAAATATAAAAATAGCCCATAGGAAAAATGAATATAAGCTATATCCATTGTCTATGTAAAATGCTAAGATTTGCTCTCCAGATTTTATTCAGAGAAGGGCAATTATTTGTGCAATGCCTTTGTAATAAAGTATCATAAAACAGAGTAATAAATGTTACATTTGAAAGCTCCTATAACTTCCAGTAATTAAACAGCGTAATGGGAATGCTCCAACCATAACTTGACTGTCAGTTATTCTGTGTATGGATTTCCACTTACTTCAGGTGCCACTGTTGATGAGCAAGGGTGTGTTCAAGAGACAAACATTAAAAAGCTACGGCATTTAGTACTAGTGAAGGGAAAAAGAAGGGTTAGAAAGTGTTTACAGGTGCTTCAGATAATTTATTCAACTTAAATCGAGTCAGAGCATTGATAGATGCAAGAAATTGAGAGGAATGGAAATTGGAAACAATAATTTTAGAGTGTCAACATTTATGTGCACCGAAAAGGAACATGTGGCTGTGTTTTGGTTCAGTCAGATAATAACACATTACCCTGATTCAAAGGAGTTTAGAAGTAGTTGCTTAAGTTTCCGAAGGCAAGTGTGTTTGTTCGACCAGAAATATTGGCAAAAAATTGTAAAACTCTTTTCCAAAGTGACTGTGCCATTTTGCATTCCTGACAGCAATGTGTGAGAGTTCCTATTGCCCCATATCCTTGCTAGCATTTGGTGTTCTCGATGTTTTGGATTTTAGCCATTCTAATAAATGTTCCATGGCATCTCATTGCTGTTTCAGTTTGCAGTTCTCTAATGACATATGATGCTGAGTGTCTTTTCAAATGATTATTTACTATTTTCACGTCTTCTTTAGTGAGCTGGATGTACATGTTTTTTGCCCAGTTTTTAATTGGTTTGTCCATTTTCCTTTTATACATATAGTACTATTATTTATATTACATATAAATATTATATTCATTTACTTTCCATATAAAATATGTCATATTGATACATGTATGTCTTATATATGATATAAATATTACATCTATATACTTGCAAATTTGTGTATTTGTAAACATAAATTCATATATGTACTTCACATGTAACATTATATTAGTTTTAGGTGTGTACGACATAGTGATTCAATATTTGTATACGTCATGAAATGATTGCAGTAAGTCTAGTTAACACATGCTACCTCACATAGTTAGAAAAATCTTTCTTGTGATGAGAACTTTCAACATCTACTATCTTAGCAACTTTAAAATATGTAATACAATATTAATATAATTGGCTTGTCTGTTTTCTTTTTATTCTAAGATTTTTTTAAATGTTTGTTTATTTTTGAGAGAGAGAGAGAGAGAGACAGAGTGTGAGCAGGGGAGGAGTAGAGAGAGAGGGAGACACAGAATCTGAAGCAGGCTCTGGGCTCCAACTTGTCAGCACAGAGCCCAACATGGGGCTTGAACTCACAAACCATGAGATCATGACCTGAGCCAAAGTTGGATGCTTAACCGACGGAGCCACCCAGGTGCCCCGGCTCATCTGTTTTCTTGTTGAGTTTTAAGAGTTATTTGTGTATGTTGGAGTCCACTATTTTATGAAGCAGGTGTTTTGCAAATATTTTCTCTGAGACTGTGGCTTGTCTTTTCATTCTCTTAACCCACATTTTTATAATAATTTTTAAATTTAAATTCTAAACCGGGAGCTTAAATTAATATCCTAGATTAAAGCAGAATCATAGATGGGAGGCATGAGCCTAACCCAGTAGTGTCCCACCCCACCTCCCCCATGGGGGTATCATTACAACTTTGCACTGTGCTACACAGCTTGAAAATAATAATAATACTGTTGTAACACTTAATGAGGACAATATTTAAAGATAATTCATTTTGATAGCTAGAAGTACTTTCTGGAATTTTAAGCCTTGGCATAAGGAAGAACTTTTAAATTGTCAGAATAATCCAAAAAGAGAATGGTACTTATGGATAGCAGATAGGTAAGCCAAATTTAGCAAATACAATTCAGGCCACTCAATTACATTAGAATTTCAAAGGTACAACATATATCTACATATATATTAGAATAGCTATGGCCCATGGAATATTTGGATCATCTTTATACAAAACCATAGTCATTAGTTATTTGAAATTCCAGCTTAACAGCCTCCTGTATTATTTGGCAATCCTAGCACTAGACACTTTTTAGTCCTAAGCATGTGCAGAGTGGAGTGTCCATTGAATAGAAATCTTGTTGAGTTCCAGGATTCAAAGGAGTGCTTTCAAGGGTCTTCCAAGTGATTAGGACTACTTCTATTCTTACATCTACAACTTCTCTTGAAGAATCTGACCTAATATAAATTCTTTCAAAAAAACAGTCATAGTTTAAGTGTCCCTATCAATGAGCATCTTCATTTAATCTAAAAGACTGATATATTAATTCGTGGGGGGAGGGGGAATTTTCAATAATAATTTCTGATATTTGGTATTATCAAAAAAAAAAAAAAAAAAAAAAAGATGACCGAACATGTGATTTAGGGGTAAGAAAACAGTGATTTAGGTGTAAGAAAACTTTCCTCAGATCTGAAGTGTGATACATTTATAGAGTGTCTCCAACGTCAGTTACCAATTTTTGTACTAATACTTTATTTTGCTTTATAAAAACATCGTATCTGTGCTTTTGGTTCATGAGGTTAATATGAACATGGCACTCAGGTCTGGCTGCTACAATCACAGATTTGATTCTATTTGCTTCAGTGATTGGCTCATAGATGAGAATACGGTCAATCAGTGACCATTTGTAGACTCTTGCTAGATTACTTTAACTCCTACATCTCTGCTGGGTTTAGACCTGGGCAAATGTTATTATAGCACTTCTGGAAGCCACAGTGCTACCACGTGGGATCTGAGTATAATGCCTTTTGGAGAGGAACAAAGCCAAGAGATGGACGAACCAGGTGGGGTTATCATAGTCTGGTCCCTTCGGTCACCACCTATACTTGATCTTTCTCTCACTTCCACAAGAGTTCTGATATAAGAACAGGTGGGTATATTTTACCAGTGGATAACTCATATCTGATAATGGAGATTTATGGATCTGACTAGATTTTTCTATAATACCAGCGAGAACTGTTTATAAACCAAAGTCTCTACCTTGACAACACATAGCCTTTCCCCTCCCTAGCCCTCTCTGGTAGGTTTTACATAGAGAAAACATTGAATGACATGGAGGAACTATCACTGGCAGTGACTGAAGCATACAGTTTGGAAAAAGAACATGGGGCCACTACTGCAAATCAAATTGGGATGACTGTGCATATGGCCTAGTTGACCTGGGCTTGATAATGTCACTTGGTACACAGCTTTTATTCTCTGGCAGAAGATCAATCATGTTGTACCATGTAACTCTTGGATGACTTATATCAGATTAAAAAAAAAAAAAAAACACAACAAAAACAAAAATGAGCAAGCAAGAGAACATGGTTATCCATATCTTAAAATGTATTTGACTCTTTGGCTTGTTATCTCTATAAGCTACTTGCCGATAGGGAAGTAAGGAAATGGGACTAGAGAAATACAGCCATGTGTAAATATGTAATTGCTGAGCACAAATGTAGCTCAGAGCTTTGTCAAAGGTAGATTTCTTCTATTGATTATGAATTAGCTTTACTTCTTAATGAAAGAAACAACTCTTCTCTCCTCTACAGATAATTTAGGTTAGAGTGCAACAGTCTGTCCTCTGCTGGAAACCAATGTAATTAAATAATTCAGTCTTAAGGATTTTGATGACCATGAATTTATTATGTAAAAGTTCATTAGAAAGCTGGAGGTTCTTCAGATAACATGATTATAAATTAGATACTGTTTTGTGTGAGGTATTTTATTTTCCTGAATGCTTCATAAATCGGAGAGTTCAATGGTCTCTCCTCTATTTCTTCTATTAGGGAAATTAGGAAATCTGGAGAGGAAGAGAGAGGTTTTCATTAAATCAGTCTATTCTATCTCACCTTCTCATCAAATGTGTCTTGAAGTAAACACACAATTTGGTGCATAAGGCAAAAACATGGTGTGAAATGTTTCTCTCTTGTGGAAAAAAAAAAAAAAGACATGCTTGTTGACACGATAATACACCCAACCCCCTTCTTGGAAGAAAGTTCATTTTAGAAAATGATTATAAAAGATTATAAAGGAGCAAATGCTGACTGATATTATCTTTAAAATATGTCCTTCCTATGCTCTCTGCCCCTACCCAGAAATTTGCAGATCACTAATTGATTAAAATATGAGTAATATTTTCTTCCCCACGATGTACTGGGAAATCAGACAAGATCAGTGTGTGTCCTATTATACACTGCAGGCAAACCTCATTTAGTTTGTCGTATTACTCCTTTGGGTTTAGTGCAAGGACAGTCATTTCTGCTCTAGTGAGTTCTTAGCCTCCAGTAGTTAACTTTGGCACCACCTGAAGTTAATGATACCAATGGATCATTTTAGCCATACAACTTGATTATCAGTGTATGTTGCTAAGTGTATATTCATTTTGAGGGCTCCCCCTCCCAATACAAAAAAAAAAAAAAAGGTTATAACCAGAAATACAATGAATGCACTTATGAGCCAATTTTAAAACAAAACCATTTTTTAGTAAAATGTAAACATTTTATCTCTAAAGGGAGAACCTGCACTGAAAAATGTCTGATGTATGGGCACACTGAGAAAGTTAACAGAAGTAGCTACTGAAGTCACTTAGCCTCTTCTCACGGTTGTCCTGGCACCTTGACTAGCGGTCCTTTAAACTAGAAGGACCACAAAATGTGTAAAACGAACTACAGCTCTTTTGAAAAGAAGGGGGAATTCTGTTAATAACTACAGTAGAGCAACTGGCATAAACTAGAATGGAGGTGGCAAAACAGGATCTGTGCTCACCTTAATTGTAACACTTTTAAAGATAGTTGTTAAATTCAGTACTCATTCTGTAAATATTTAGTGAGCACCTAACACGTGCCAGATGCCGGAGATACATGGTACAAAAGAGCAGCTCCTGCCCTCTGGGAGATTACAGTCAGGTGGGGAAGTTGGGAACCGGTAAAGTTCCCACTAGTAGAAGGAAATGTTCATGGAGAAGAAGAGGAATGATTTTACGTTCTCATTATTTTCTTTGCGATGCTATGTTTTTGTCGGTTTTATTTGGTGAAAGAATACAACCTGTAGCCTTCTGTAGTAGAGAGTCCTAGAACCTAGATTCTCCACTGGATGAGGGATCCATCTCCCAGGCATGTCAGCAGCTTAGGCTCGCAACTGCCCCGCTGTCTGTACCCACATGGGGCTGGGCCCTGTGGTTCTGGCTCCCCTTGGATCAGGCCAAGGCCAGACTTCATGTGACATTGCCCCTTATCACTACTGAGTGTTTGAGATGTGGCTAGGAACTATATTTTTAACCTTATCTAATACTAATTTAAATTTAAACAGCCACATAGAGATGGTGGTTACCCTGTAGAGCTGCACACTTTTCTAATAAGATGTGCATAGCCATGTTTTTCCACATGCTAAAGTGACCCCCCCCAACCCCCTCCCCCTCACCAAGACTATAGAGAGTCAAGAGACCTTATTTAGGCTGGAGCTCAACTATGGTTTGATGGTCCATGTGTTACGATCCCAAAGTATTAGTGTCCTACAATCTACTCTGGAGGGTTATTAATGGGAATTTGGAGTTGCTTCTTTTGCTGTGATAATAGGCTTATGGAAGAATTTCTGATCAGTGATTTCCTAAGTTTTTTTGAGTGAGATGCTGAGGTTTGGTCTGTCAGGAAGGTGACGTTTCTTTTGGGCCAAAGGCATTCCGAATGACGGCCTAGAAGAGTTTTCAACAACAACAACAACAACAAAAATGAAAATGTGAGGCCTCTTTGAGGACATCACCCATTCCTGGAACCATTCCAGCGGAGCATCTTTGATTTGGATCAAAATAAAGGATCAGATTTGGTTAGTGCACTGGAGAACAGTATAGCATAAAATAGTGGATGAGAATTGTTGTGAAAAAGAATCTGATTAGTATGAAGCTAAAAAACAAAAACAAAAACAAAAAATAAATAAACAAACAAAACCCCCCAAATTGCTATCACAGATCTGCTGTGAACGTTGAATGGATACTTGTGAAAACAGATTTGTGTACATTAGAAAAAAAAGTTTTATGGCCATGTGTATGGAAAATGCTTAGGAAAGAAAACCACTGCGACTAGTTCATGAGTGTGCAGTGTAGTGCGGCCTAGAGACACTGGCTCTGAGTCCACAGGCTTTTTAGCCTGCTTGCTGTGAAGTCTGAAAAAAGTTACTTATCCTTTGAGCCTCAGCTTTCTTGCTGATGAATGGAAACAATTACCTTATCTCCTCCTCTCGTGTGGTCTTGTGAGCTTTGAATGGGGTAACAAAATGCTTTGGTCCTATGCACTGTTAGAGACACAAGCTTCTGTAATAGTGTATTGGGGGCTTTTTTGTTTGTTCTTTATTTGTGTTCTGTAAGGTTCATTGACCTCAATTTTATTAATGTGGGGTGTTGCGATTTCAAAAGGCTAAAGGTTCCACGCAGGTAACTTTAATAACTGGATGAACCAAGTAAGGTCGTGGGGAACTTGAGAAGCTCACGCAGTCTGGAAGGTGCAGCCCCACACGGCGCCTTTTTGATAAGTTAAAGGCTGACTTTTAATAGATTCTGTGGGACAAACAAACTCAATTATTGTCCATATCTAGCCTGCAGGCCACCAGTTTGCAACATGTGCCTCCTTCCAAAAAGGATTTAAAATGAATTATATTCAAAGAGAATATAATAGGGGAGAAAAGCAGAGGAGGGAATCAAAAGAGTAGAATAAGCTGTCTTCTGTTGATCGATAAGAATTTATTAAGCTCTATCAGGCAGATGCTTTGGGAGATGCTAACAAAATAGAAAACATTGTCTTTGACCTAGAGATACATGCAAATGCATGAAGTCTTAGAGAATGAGAAAAAGCCAATATGTAATTAGGTGTGAGATGGGGTCAGATAGACCAGTGCCACACTGAGTATGGTCTGCAGACTGGCACCAGGCTGCGGTGATTGTTACTCATCCCGGATGAGATAAGGGCCGAAATTGAGAGTAAGTGCTTAGAAACTTCCAGACCAATTTGACAGAGGGCTTTTTAGTTCATTTAATATGGTGAAGTATTGAGACTTAGGTTTTATGGACCTTTGTCTTATTTCTTAATTTTCCTTTTCCTTATAATTCATGTTCATTATATTTTACCAAACTATTAATCAGCGGCCAGTTGACACACACACACACACACACACACACACACAAAATGACAACAAATTGTTGATTCTTCACTCTGGGTATGTTTAGAGTCGCTGGTAGATACTCATATTTGTGAAGTTGGAGAAGAAATAATTTGCTCTTAGATGAGAATTGTTGGCTCTAGTTATTTCACTAAATTATTGATTCTGTAAAAACTAATGAAGAAGAGTCACCTTAAAATGGGTTTATGATATTTCACCAAAGTTGTTTCACTGTGAGAGGCAGCATAAGCTGACAAATATAAAGTCAATTGTATTTAAGGGAAAACGGAACCAATTACTTAGCAGACCATTGAGAGGTTGAGATCAGCTGAAAGTTGGAAATTTGAAACATTTGAGAAACAGACATTCTTCTCAGTGACCCTGATGAGTTCATAGCTAACTGGCCATTGGAGATGCATCATAAGATCAAAACTTTTTGGGGGGATGGAAAGTGTCCTTAATTATTTATCTAATGGATCAGAAAATCAATTATTCAGAAAGTTGATTTACAGTGATTCAACTTAATTCCAGTATTAGAGAAAGCTTTGTTAAGAAGCTGTGGTAAATAACAATTTTTTGTTTCCTTACCACATTAACATGGAGGGTGACTGACTCATTGTGGGCTTACAGAGAACATGTATTCATAGATTGTGAGATATAGATGGAGGGAGGGAGTAGCTAGGACAAAACCATAGGTCAGCTCCACACTGCTGTCCATTCCAAAGTTTCCTTCTTTAAAAAACTTTCCTAACACTTCCTTCCATTCTTCTCTCTTTTACAGAATCATTTATTCTTACCCCTAAGAATTTAACATTCATCAATTATTAAATTGAGAAATTTCCAGTTTGTCTGTTGAGGAAGCACATTCTCAAATGTGCCTTCCCTCGTTCACAGACATCCACTGAGTGCTTAACTGGCTCCAGTCACTATAGTAGTAGGTGCTGGAAATATGTTCTCCGAAGTAGCCTTTGCATAGTGCTTATGATCACTTAAGCTCCTGTGTATTCACCTCTCATACTATTCTGTCCTAAATCCAGTAAGTAGGGCAGAGTAAAGAAGACACTGCTACTTGGGGCTGGGAGGGATGTGCTGTGTCTCCATACGGTGACCTGTAGTGAGAGCACTCAACCCACTCCCAGGGTTTCTGTGAAGGGATGCAGGCCAGTGTAAGGTGTGAGGGGCCAAGTAAGGTGTTAACACAAAAAGCCTGAACACACATGTTCATAGAAGCTTTATTCATAATGGCCCCAAATGAAAGCAACCTAGATGTTCTACAACAGCTGAATGGTTGGGGTGCCTAAGTGGCTCAGTCGGTTGAGCGCCAGATTCTTGATTTCATCTCAGGTCATGATCCCAGGGTCATGGGATCAAGCCCCACATTGAGCTTAGTGCTGAGCGTGGAGACTGCTTAAGATTGTCTCTCTCTCTCCTTCTTCCCCTCTCTCCCTCCCTCCCTTCCTCCCTCTCTCTCTCTTTCTCTCTCTCTCCCCCTCCCTCCCTCCCTTACACATTAAAAACAAACAAACAAACAAACAAACAAACAAAAAAGCACATGGGTGCCTGGATGGCTCAGTAGGTTAAGCATCTGACTTTGGCTCAGGTCATGATCTCGCAATTCATGAGTTTGAGCCCCACCTTTGGCTCTGTGCTGACAGCTAGCTCGAAGACTGGATCCTGCTTTGGATTCTGTGTCTCCCTCTCTTTCTGCCCCTCCCCTACCCATGCTATGTCCCTCTCTCTCAAAAAATAAAATGTTAATTCTTTTTAAAGCAGGTGAATGGTTAAATAAACTGTGGTACATCTATATTTTTGGAATACTACTCAACAATTGAAAAACAAAAAAACCCAACTTTGATATATCTCCAGGAAATTAGACTAAGTAAAAAAAAAAATCTCAAATGGCCACATGCTTTAGGATACCGTTTACACAATATACTTTATGTAACAAAACCATAGACATGGAGGTCACGTGTGTGGTTGCCAGGAGTCATACGTGGTGGTGGATGGGAGTGGGAGGAGGTTGTATCAGACTATGAAAGTATAACATGAAGGATGTTCTGTACTGATTCGGGTGGTATTCACATGATTCACATGATTTGATACATGTGATAAAGCTGTATGGAGCTACATATATCTGCACATGCCTGTAAAATAGATACCTGAATAATATTGGTGCATTTTATTAATGTAAGTCTTCTATTTTGAAATATACTCTTGCAAACTGTTACTTTTAGGGAAAATTGAGTAAAGGGTATGTGGGATCTCTATTAGTTCTTATACGTGTATATGTAAATCTGCCATGACCTTAAAATAAAACATTTTTCAACTTTATGAAGATAGTACTGACATACAATATATGTTAAATTTGAGGTACACAATGTAATTATTTCCTATAGATAAATACTGTGAAATGATTACTGCAACAAGGTTACTTAATAGCTTAACTACACTCGCATAATTATCATTTGTGTATGATATGTGGTAGAAACGTTTAAGATTTACTCTCTTAACTTTCACGTATAGGACACAGTTTTGTTAATAATTAACTATGCTGTACACAGATCTCTATAACTTATCTTTCTTATAGCTGAATGTTTGTGCTCTTTAAACATTATCTTCTCATTTTCCATCACCTCCTGGCCCTTGAAAGCCACCATTCTACTTTGTCTGGTTTATTTCACTTGGGATGATGTCTTCAGGGTCAATCAGTGTTGTCACAAATGGCAGGATTTCCTTTTTTGTGGATGACTAATATTCCACTGTATGTATTTACCATATTTGTTTTATTAATTCATTTGTCAATGGGCATTTAAGTTGTTCCCCTGTCTTGGCTTTTGTGAATAATTCTGTAACGAACATGGTGGAGTGCAGATATCTCTTTAAGATAGTGATTTCATTTTCTTTGGATATATGCTCAGAAGTGTACTTGCTTGATCATGTAGTAGTTCTATTTTTAATTTTTGAGGATGCTCCATACTGTTTCTTATTGTGTCTGCACCCATTCTACATCCCTACCAACAGGGCATCAGGGTTCCCTTTTCTCTAAAGGCTTCTCAGCATTTTTTTTTTTTTTGATCTCTTGTCTTCTTGATAATGGCGATAAAATAACATGACGAAGTAAAAGAGGAACCAACTAGAGTGAGGAGGGCATTCGTGTAGGAGCATTGCCCACTGCACGGTGTCAGAATCAAGCGAGCTGTGGAGGGCGTTGAATAGAATGACTGCCTAGCACGTGGTGTTGGAGCCTGAGAAGATGAGAAGGAAGTCTGTAATTGGCCAGGGGAAGGGGTGACTCTGCTCAGGAGCTCAGAGCCTAAGGGGCAAAAGGAAGGTGTATACATGGGGTGATAAGGATGTCGAGGTCAAAGTAGAAGCAAAATGAGAAAGCTGTTCCCATGAAGAAATGGCCTGGTGTGTTAGGCAAGGTAAGGAAGGTTCACGCTGGGAGCCTTCTGTGTGGTGACAGTGAAGAGGGGGGGTGACTGTGTGTGAGGGTGGTCTGCAAGATGTCAGAACATTAGCGGATTGAGGACTGTGTCTGTGCCAAGGCAGCCTGGCATGGGGTATGGAACCCAAGCAAGGTGAAGAGTGTGTCTCTCTGGGAGGGAGGCATGGAATGGGGAATCATGTGAGGAAGGCTTCCATGTGGCACAGTGCTGCATGCAGGGTGAGGTAGGGACCAGGAATCCAGTAGCTAGGTGCAGTGTCAGGAGGTCATCCACGTGTGGGAGAAAGTCGTGGCAGTGATGGGCTATTGGTTACGTTCAGGAAAATTATCAAAGGAGTGAATATATTACGGATAATAAGAGCTTGGGGGCACCTGGCTCAGTTCATGGTCATGAGATCAAGCTCTGTATGGGGCTCTTGGCTGAGCATCGAGCCTGCATGGGATTCTGTCTCTCTCCCTCTCTGCCACTCCTCTGTGCTCTCTCTCTCTCTCTCTCTCTCTCTCTCTCTGTATGTCTCTCTGTATCCCTCTCTCTCTCTCTCTGTCTCTTCTTTTTGTTTGTTTGTGTGTCTTGTTTTTTTGGCTTTTGCATGTGCGTGTGTGTGTGTGTATGCATCTTTAAGTTTTTATTTATATTCCAGTTATACAGTGTAATATTAGTTTCAGGTGTGTAATTTAGTGATTCTTCACTTACATACAACACCCAGTGCTCTTCACAAGTGCCCTCCTTAATACCCATCACCTGTTTAATGCATTCTCCCCTCCGCTTACCTTCCCTCCAGTACCCTCAGTTTTTTCTCTATAGTTAAGAGTCTCTTATGGTTTGCCTCCCTCTCTATTTTTTTCTTTCCCATATGTTCATTTGTTTTGTTTTTTATATTCCACATATGAATGAAATCATATGGTATTTGTCTTTGACTGACTTATTTCACTTAGTTTAATACTCTCTAGCTCCATTTATGCCATTGCAGTAGCAAGATTTCATTCTTTTTTATGGCTGAGTAATATTCCTACACACACACACACACACACACACACACACATATATGCGTATATAAGACACACACACACACACACACACACACACCACATTTTCTTTATCCATTCATTAGTCAGTGGACATTTGGGCTCTTTCCATAATTTGGCTATTGTTTATAATGCCGCTATAAACATTGGGGTGCATGTACCCCTTCAAATCTGTATTTTTGTATCTTTGGGGTAAATACCTAGTGGTACAATTGCTGGATCATAGGGTAGTTCTATTTTTAACTTTTTGAAACCTCTGTACTGTTTCCAGAGTGGCACCTGCACCAGTTTGCATTTCCACTGTTGGTGGAAAATTTCAATCACAGTATGAGAAGTAGTATAATCAACCCCTAGGTACCCGTTGTCTAGTTTCAACAATTATGAACACATGGACAATCTTGTTGCATCTAATCCTCCTCTTCCTCCAAAAAGATTATTTAAAAGCAACTCCAGACATCATGAGTAAACATTCTGGTGTACCTCTTTATATAATAACATCTCATATATTTTTCAGATATAACCACAATACCACTACTATATTTTCTTTAGGTTCTTTTAATATTTAATTTTAAGAGAGAGAGAGAATGCACATGCGTGAGTGGGGGAGGGGCAGAGAGAGAGGGAGACACAGAATCCCAAGCAGGCTCCAGGCTCTGGGCTGTTAGCACCGAGTCTGATGTGGGGCTTGAACTCACGGACCACAAGATCATGACCTGACCCAAAGTCTGAAGTTGGATGCTTACCCTGGAAGTCATGCCCCCTACTACTATACTTTAAATGCAAGGTTGATAATTTCTCAGTATCTTCAAATAAAGTGTTAAAATTTCTCCGTTTGTCTCATAAATGACCATTATGTTGCCTTGTTCAAAATAATCAAGGTCCACACACTGCATTTGTTTAATATATTAGATGTCATTTCATGGTAATCCTTTCCTCTTTATTTTTTTTTTAAAGATTATTTATTGTGTTCTAGAATTTCTCATGTTCTAGATGATTTTTGGTGAGTTTCAACTGTAGTATTATTTAATGTACTCATTTATCCCTCATATTTCTTGTAAACTGCCCTTTAGACTAGAGGCTTTGTCAGATTCAGGTTCAAGTTCTTGGCTTATCTTGAAAGTGGTTCATGTATGTCTTATTGCTCTACATTAGAGTATACATAATGTCTGGTTGTCTTTTTTTATTATTTTTTGCTAAAATTAATCATCAGTTTTGGTTTTTGTTTTGTTTTGTTTTGTTTTGTTTGTTTATCAGTTCGGTTTCTCCTTTTTAAAACTCCTCACAAGATTTTTCACCTTCTCGTTTTACAAGCCATACTTATTACCTGGATTCATTATTTCAAAAGGAAATGTAAAATGGTGGTGTTCAAATTTTATCACTTCTCATCCATTTATTAGCTGGGGATTTTCTCTGAAGAATAACTTTTTCTGAACACCTATTTGATTACCCTAAAGTGTCATTCAAACAAGAAAGAATAAATGTCTGACTTTCCCTTTATGGATCATCATCAAGTTTTTTAAAAGTAATGTGATGTAGAATAATTGTTAAAAGTGATGAAAATATACTAGAGGAATATACTAGCATGAAGTAAATGCGAGAGAGAAGGGTATGAAAGGGTGCATGATGTCTTTTTTTTTTATGGACTTACTTTCTTATTAGCTAGCCTCCCAGTGTAGTCATGCCCCTCTCACCCCTCCCATCCATGATGTTAGCACCTGTCTGTTACTCTCACTGGGGATACAGTGGTGAGTCAAATGTGTGTTCTCCATCAGCTTTCAAAAAGAGTTACCACACATATCCTCTAAGTTAAACATTTAAGACTTTATTAATGTGGGACAGAATGGATATTGCTCAGTGAAGCTTGGGGAAAAAATGCACATCACTCACACAACCACAGTGACAGCATTCACGTTAGAATATGTTTATATCCAGTACATTTTCAATGGTGGCTGCCTTTCCAACCTGCCAGATTTCTAGCTTTTTATTCTGAACTGCGGTTTGTCTCTATTGTCTGTAAAAATGTTGGAGGATTATCAGCTTCTCGCTGTTCCATAGATGATCTGTCCACTTAATATAATTCATGCCCATCACCAAAATCGCTCTTAATGTTTCTGTGATCTAAATATTTTATGTTGTTTACATTTGTTTGCTTCCACGGAGCGCTCCCTAGTCAGCTGTGCTAGCATAAAATCAGCACATTTTCATCTCTGCCTTACAGACAGTGGCAGCAGACTGATGTCTGAGAGGGAAAAGAACTCTAAACGAGTAAAAATCTGTTGAAAAAAATCAATAGTTTGTTTTCTGTTTGGGCAAAAAATAGGATTATGGATTTTTTTCCCCACTAACACACAATATTGATGGGTTCCATTAAAGCCCATGAGAAATTTGATTTTTAATGGAGTTGTTCTTTCACATATGCTGAGCAGATTGATTTAGGAAGTTGTTATTCACACCAACTGAGGAGAGGTGTGTTAACTGCTTCATACAAACAAGGGGTATGCTAACGCTAAGAAAACTTTCTCAAACCCACGTGCAAAGGATATAGTGTCACTCTATTCCAATATGTTTAATATGTGAAACTGTATTTAAAATAGTCTTGTTTAAAAGATGATGTCTTTTTTTGTGTGCTTCATTTGAGCCAGTAGGTAGTGAAATACCATAATATAATCCAGTGTATCTTTCCATTAAAATGGCTTTGCACATTGCAGGAGTTTCCACATGCCAGACCCAGAAGCACTGAGAATAGCATCCAATCCCTGGATATTGCCTGCTCAATGACCACTTTAGGCCTAAAACATATAATTAAGCTTGAGGACTGAGCATCTCAATGAAGGATATTGCTAAGTAACCAGTCTGCAACCTACTTAATTAGCATAAATAACAACAAAAAAAGCACCACTTAGACTCACAGTCCTGGGGCACCAGTGGGCCCCTTTTCATTTGAAGCATTTCATGAGCAGTTTTGAAAAGAGGAAGAGATAATGAAGATTATTACCCTGTTGTCCTGTTAGCTACACGTTCCAGTCCTCATGCTAAGTCAGGACTGGAAAGGACAAGAAATTAGAGGATCACGTTATCCTTCTTTCATATGAATTCTGAAAGTAATGAATTGCTCAGTAGATTTTATTCAAGATATAATAAGCATTCTGTGGGGTCCTAATCATTAGAAGTCATTTCTGGGCAGCTTCTTGACTTCCTGGGCTTCTCAAAGCTCACAGTAAGACTCAGAGTAAAGGGAGCCCCTGACTTTTTTCAGTAAGCATACTCATGCAAAATGTCCTGAAAGGGGATTTTGGCAAAATAGGTCACAGTCAACACACATTCAAGAATTTAACAATAGCTCTTAACACCTACTAAGTGCCTGTGAGAATAGGTGCACACATCAGGTGCTTGCCCTCATGAGGTTTACATTCTTTTTTTTTTTTTAACACGTTTTTAATGTTTATTTATTTTTGAGAGAGAGAGAGAGTGCAAGCAGGAGAGAGGCAGAGAGAGAGGGAGACACAGAACCTGAAGCAGGCTCCAGGCTCTGAGCCATTAACACAGAGCCCAACGCAGGGCCCGAACTCACGAATGGCAAGATCAGACCTGAACCGAAGTCGGACGCCCAACTGACTGAGCCACCCAGGTGCCCCGAGGTTTACATTCTTGTTGGAGCCAGACAGAAAATCATCAGACAGTATCATTTGATGAGAGGAATAAAGTAGTGATATGACAAAGGATAATGGTTTTGGAAAGAGGTGTTTTTTGTTTTTGTTTTTTTTCTGTAATATTATGAGTTTTTAAACTGGGAATTGAAGCAATCTGATTTATTCATTTTCAATAATCATTTTAACCTCTGAGTAGAGAAATAATTTTAGGAGAACAGGGGAAAGCAGGAAGACTAGTTAAGAGGCAATTGCAGTAATTCCAGTAGGAGATAGGGTGCCTTAGACTGAATGATTTTGGCGATGCTAGAGAGAAGAGAAGGGGAAGGCCCCTGCTGGCCTTTAGAGATAAACACAGCAGATTTAGGGGAAGAATGGAATCAGAATGATTGTTAGGCTTCTAGCATAGACAACTTGGTATGTTATGGCACTACCCATGCAATGAAAATACCCAAAAGGGAGGTTAGTAATTGAAAATAGAAATTTGGAAACAATTAACCTTTTCATTTTTAGTGTTGTGCCTTGTCCCTCGTTCTCACATTGAATCCTTTCTGAAGCAGAAGTTGATTCACTCATTCATATTTATTGAGTACCTACAATGCCTTGTGCCTCAGTAGGGCCCAGGGATCATCCCCTACTTCATGAAGGAAGTGGCATTAAACAAAGAGCCACTCTAATAAAGCCATAGCTATAAACTGAAATAAGTGTCCCGAAGGAACAGAACATGGTTTTCTGGGAGTCTGTAACTAATGAACCTGCCAGAGGCAGGGGTGGGGTAGGCCCATTAAAAAGGGTTCCCTGAAGAAGCTTCCTTTGAGCTCAGTTCTAAAGGGTAAGAGTTAAGTACAATGAAGAGTGTAGCATAGTGTGTGTGCATGGGCAGGCACGTGTGTGTGTTAGAGCAAGAGAGAATGTGGGTAGGATAGGGAGGACTGGAGTATTCCAGGTAGAGGGACCAGAACCTGCTAAGGCCCTTTGGCCAAAAGGGAGTATGAGCTCTAGAAATTAAAACATAGGTCAGGGAAATGCAGAGAGCAAAAGGAGAAAAGTACAGGAGGAACTCATGATAAATAGAAGTTCGCTCATGCTGGGCTATGTAGGACAATAATACACACTTAGGACTTTATCCTAAGATAGCAGCAAGCCACCAAAGTGTGAAAAGATGACTCAGGTCACTGGGTGAAGAATGAATTGGAATCTGTTTGGGAGACCAGTTAAGAGGCAATGGGAGCCCTTGGGCAGGAGAGAAAAAATGGAGGAGACAAGGTGGTAGCAAATGAGAAGGAAAGGAGCCACTTTTGGTAGGACTTGGTATGATGGAGTGGTAGGGCTGGTGGCTTGAAACTAGAGTTCAAGGTGATTCCAGGCTTCTTGTGAAATTAATTGGATGAAGTTGCCACTCACCAGTTATTTAAGCCTGGAAGGAGACTGTGTTTGGAGAAGGGAGACATCAATACTTTTGAGACTTAATGAGTTCTGAGGTACCCGTGAGACATTGAATCGAAAATTTGACGATTCCTTTGAGTATATGTGTTCAGACTGCAGATAAGAGCTCCTGAGTGCACCCGTGCAAAAAAGTAGAAATCACAGCTTCGGGTGTGAATGGTAACCTACGAAGTGACAGGACAAAGGATGCTTGGACTAAGCCTCTGGGAGCTCTAACATTCATGGTGGAGTGGAGGAAGGGACACGTGTATGGCAAGAAGGAAGGATGGGCAGAGAAGTAGGAAGTGAACAGCAGAGTAGATATCATAGAAGCAGTGGGATGCGAGTGTTTCAATTAAGAAGGAAGGGTAGCAGCCTAAGAGGGGGTCAGGTAGGATGAGGAAATGGATACCATATTACAGTGCAGTGATAATCCTCAGAGTGGTATCAGCAAATTTCTAGAACCTTTGATGTTCCCTGTGTTCTGAGCCTACAGGTTCCAAGACAGGTGATATAAGGCAAAAAGCTCTGGATTTGATATTAAAGGACTTGAATTAAAGTCCTGGTGTTCTGTTTATTACCTGTATATTCTTACACAAGTAATTTTCTTTCTCCCAGCCTCAGTAATGAAGTTCCATAGGAATTAGTATAAAAATTGCTTCCTAAGGTTATTATTCTCTAAAAAGCACATTATTACTCTTTCAGTCATAGAAAAATGATTCATAAAGGTTATTTTTAGGAAGGAAGTGTGTAACAAAATGTATGTGTGACAAATATGGCTGTCTACTTGGTAAGAAACATTTCCTGACCAAGCGCCCATACAGGTTTCAAATTGCATGTCTGTAGATTTTACACATTAAAAATGATAACATTAAGAATCATTTTATGTGATGTGGCTCTCTCTAGGCTCTTGTGGAATTTTATAACTATAATGAGCATTGAAATTTTGATTCATTCTCCCATTGGAATTTCTTACATGGCCATGAAAATCAACAGTATCAATTTGAATTTCCTCTTTTTTGGAATTTATTCTGAAGTCAGATATAATTTGTAAAGAAACATTGAAGACTACCTTTGTCACCACTGGTATTTCCCAAAGACAGTAAGAGACCTTTATACGATGACATTTGATGTATATACAAAGGAGACGTGGTAGTTCTTTTTATGATCGATACAGAAAGTGTGTGAACATCATAAGGACCTCAGATAAAATTAATGATGTCAAAATCCAATACATAAAACCCCAAATAATTTGCAGAGGCAAGGAAGAAAAATGTCCTGGGCTGGCAATTCGTGTCCAGATCCTGCCCTACTACTAATGAGCTACGGGACCCTGAAACAAGGTTCTCACTGCTCCAGTTCCACTTGCTGGGAAAAAAAAAAAAAAAAAAAGATAAATAAGATAAATAAAAAAGAAAAAGAGTTTTAACCAGTTTTCATTTTGCCTATAAAATTCACCAACTGCAAGATTGTGTAACAAAATCTAGAAATCTCTTTAAGGAAGACTCAAGTGTGTTTTAGGGTTTGTTTACAGATTATTAACTGTCTGACACAAAACTGGAAGTTGGGAGCTAGTGATCAGGGAAAATTAAAATGTGCTTTTTTTTTCCCTTTGAGTCAATTCCAACAGAAAATGAATCCAGACTGAAAATAAAGTATATCTGAAATTACCAAGTAAGCCAATGGGGAAGTAATGGTAATAAAGACACAACTAAATATCTTGTGGCTCTTTTTTATAGACACTTAACCAAAAGCTTGGAAACAGGCATTGCTCTGGAGAGAGTTTAATGATTTCTTTTGCTTCAGTTTATTGAATTTAGCTTAATTTTATGGTTTACCAAATTACTCTTACTGTCGAAAACTTAGGTTAAAATGTTATTAAAATATAAACACATTTTACATTAATAAACTTTCTGTATAAATTAGGAAAGCAAATCATTAAAGGATCTCTTAATGTCTTAAAAAAGCAAACATATATCACATCTTCCTTCCCCCTCCCCTTCCCCTTCCCCTTCCCCTTCCCCTTCCCCTTCCCCTTCCCCTTCCCC